>NW_017675316.1:57309-70496 GCF_001879085.1 Nicotiana attenuata
CAAATTCTTTCATGCGTTTTGCTAAACAAAAGGAAAACATATAAAGAGGAAAACAAAAGAAAAAGAAAGAAGAAAAGAAATAAAAATGAAAATCCTAAAAGAGAAACAAATCATGGTAGCAAGGAGCCTTTTCTTTCGAAATCCCGGCCAAAAAACCGAGGATCGTCCTGGCATAACCCAAGGAGCTTTTTCTTTCCAAATCCCGGCCAAAAACCCGAGGATCTCCCGGGCATAACCCAAGGAGCTTTTTCTTTGCAAATCCCGGCCAAAAAATCGAGGATCTCCCTGGCATAACCCAAGGAGCTTTTTCTTTCCAAATCCCGGCCAAAAAACCGAGGATCTCCCTGGCATAACCCAAGGAGCTTTTTCTTTCCAAATCCCGGCCAAAAAAATGATCCAAATCACGGCCAAAAAGAAACCGAGGATCTCCCTGGCATAACCCAAGGAGCTTTTTCTTTGAAAATCCCGGCCAAAAAATCGAGGATCTCCCTGGCATAACCCAAGGAGCTTTTTCTTTCCAAATCCCGGCCAAAAAACCGAGGATCTCCCTGGCATAACCCAAGGAGCCTTTCTTTCCAAATCCCGGCCAAAAAATCGAGGATCTCCCTGGCATAACCCAAGGAGCTTTTTCTTTCCAAATCCCGGCAAAACCCGAGGATCTTTTTTCTTTTTGTCCCGGCATAACCCGAGACCCTTTTCTTTTTCCGGCATAACCCGGTCATTTTCCAGCATAACTTGGATTCATTCACAAGGATACACAATCCTGATTTGATTGCTTAGATATGTGTCACAACTAACTCACGAAATTTTCCTAGTGAAAACTGGGGCAGAAAATTTCGTTCGTTTGTTTGTTTTGATATCTTAAGCAAGTTGACCTCAAAACATAGGGTGCGAGATGACCAATGGAGTGAGTCTCGATCCAGAATAAATAAAGGAAGAAAAGAACAAAAAGAAATGGACTCAAATGTGAAGCAAGCAAGGGTGCGGATTGCTCAAAATCTGATTGAAGCCACAAGCTCCGCTGATCCTGTTTTGACCCAATGCTGCATGAAGAAGTAAACACCTACAACTTGCGAGCATCAAGATTCAGATCGAAGTCCACAGCAAAATCAGCTAAGACTCAAGATCAAGTATCAAGAGAATTATAGATAGGAATCTTGTAACTCATAGTTGATAGGCATAGCTAGCTTAGCTTTGATTTTCCTTTTTGGTGTAATAAGGAGGTCAGCAAGCAGTAGCAGTAGCAACAGCAGTGAAAATCACAGCTCCTGGTAGTCCCAGCTACCAAACCTTCCAGAACTACACTAACCTGATTCCTTTATAGCCAAGGATATGTAGGCAACCTTTGAAGCAGGGTTCGGTCAGACGGTTTTCAAAATGCTTCTCATGGAGTGCCGAGCAGGCAAAAATCCCTCATGTTGCTCATTTATCTTTGCCCGAAAACTCTATGTGTCTTCGAGCAAAGAGGGAGAGCTGTGAGCACGGGATTTTTGCCTCGCTTAAATTACTCCTACAGAATTCATTAAAATTAGGATTTTTTTCTTTTATTATTTGAATTTTAGGAAATTAATTGCATGATTTTGTGATTATGTGCATTTTTGTGCATTTTTAATTGATATAACTCATGAAAAATACAAAAATAGCATACTTGCATTTTTAGAACCTCTTTTTCAACATTTTTTCTCATTAGTTAATTAACATTACAAAAAAAATAGAAGAAAATAACAAAAAAATAGTTCTTTTGCTTTTCATTTTTAATAGTCTTCTTTTTAAATTAGGATTTAGTTTATTTTAGAAAATTAAGTAGTCTAATTTTAGGGTTAAATTAGGTTTTGTTAGTTTTAATTTTGCAAAGAAGAAAAATAAATAAAAACAAAAGAAGGAAAGGAAAACCAACAAAAGAATTTTTATTAATTGAATTGAAAATGCAAGAAAAAGGCATCAAGCCACTCAATTTTGGGCCCAATCTCACCTAAAATCGGACCTGAACATGCCAGCCCAATCGTATTACCCGGTCCAGTCTAGCAGAGGGCAAAACGACGCCGTTTAGTAGGAGTTTAACCTTGGCCGTCTATGTTTCTTGATCGGACGGTCAAGAAGCCCAGATCACTAAGTATATAACTGTCCTAACGCTACCACCCCTTCAGCCCCCTACCTCTTGTCTCTAACCCCAAACCCTAGAGATTAGCCGCCCGTGTATTCTCCGTCAACTTCGCCGGCGGCGCATACGCGAAACCCTCCAATGGCTCCCAGATTAACACCATAGCATCCCCTCCGTCCCCTCTCTCCGAATCCAACTTCAATTTTCCTCAAATCCTATCCTAGCCTCTCAAATTTACAAAACCCTAGCACCGCCACAGTTTCTCCGGTGGCGGCGCCGCCTCCAAATCACCTCAAAATAACACCCTAAGAACTCCACAACCCCCTCACCACGAATCCTCATCCCGTTTCTTTCAAACATTTCTGGAGCTTCTCGAAAATCAAATCGAAGAGCTGAGCCTTGCTTCTAAATGCATAATTAAATGGGTTAGGAAGGTTTTTAGACGGTCTTGAACCTTGCTCAGCTGTTTTCACAAGATTGAAGCCTAATCCGGTCAAGAATCAAAAGCTTTCTTCAGTTCGAGTTGTCCGCACAGTTTTAGGTATTTCTTCATTTTTTTTGCTAGTTTTTCTTCACTTCCCTTTTTATTCTTCGTTGCCATATGATTCTTCTTATTTTTCTAGACTTCTATTTTTACAGTGTTCATAAATTCTTATTTCTCTTATGGTTAGTTTTAAAGAGATTTTAGGATAATTAGCTATCACCAATAGTTTGTTTAGCCGTTTAGTGTTTAGCTTTGTTAATTGAATTGAATCGCTTCTGTTTTGTATTATTTTTCGATTTTGGTTTGTTTTTGTGTTCCCCAGTCCTTTAGAAATTGCTTGTTCTGTTTTAATTTCTAATGAGTTTTTATTAATTCAGTAGTTTAGCTAATTTCGATTTGTTATTCTGTTTATCATCCCACTGTTTTTGGGATATCAGTGTCTCACTGAGTTTAAGGTCTAGCTTGGATTATTTAGGTTGATTAGTTTAATCGTTAGGATCTCTATTAGTTTGTTTGGATATAGCTGAAATTTCTAGCATTGGTGGTTAATTGACCATGGTCTTTTGATCAAGCTTAAGAGGATTCAGGTTAGTTAGTATAAGGTAGTAAATTTAGTTTGCATATAAGGTTGATATAGGTATCTTATTTAAGAAACCTGTTAGTGATTGAAGCTAGAATCCTCTAGAATCTTCTAAAATAGGGCTTTAGTTATAATTTAAGAAACTTAGAGCAGTAACTTGAGAAACAAGTCAAAACATTAAGGACTATTGAATAAAACTAAAAATAAAAAAGGAGGGAAAATGGGTAATGAAATCTAGAAGCTTCCTCCCCCTTTTTCTGCCTATAAAAGGCAGTATACCTGCCTTCTTTCACAAGTTCTGAAACCCTGAAAAATTCCAAAAGTTCCAGTTCTGAAAAAATCCCTCCAAAAATCCACCAATTCGAATCTCTTAAGTTTAAAATTCAAAATCCAAAAGCAAGCAACTGAAGTTCAATCTCTATTCTTCAAAAACAAAAAAAAGGTAGAAGAACTCAAAAATGCTATTCCATTAAAACTTTCAAATCCGGTGTTAATTTCAATGTCCAGCTGAGATAGGGACGAAAAATGGTCTGAATACTCCTTGTGTTTGGTTGCTGAAGTTCAGAAGCTTTTCTGGGCTCAATTCCGAGTCTATTTGGGTTTAATCGAAGTTTAGTCTAGGGTAATTACTAGTGTCATTTGCCTGAGTCAATTCCCTGGGTTTTGGATGTGATTTTGCTGCCTCCTGCTGAAGTTTTGCATCTGCTATTATTCTGCTGCAGGTGACCACTTCTCCTTCTCTTATCCTGCTTTAATTTCAGGTATTTTTCGACTTCAAGCATTGTATGAAGGACTAAATCCACGAGTATATCTGGATTGTTGAATAAATGATGAATTGCTCTTGGCGACTTCATGTTTAGCCTATTTTTGTACATATTAATTCACATGCTAGATTATATGGTAGCCGTACTTGATGTTAATTGAGTGTAGATGGATATTAATTGTAAATGATGTTAGATCAGAGGTTAGAATTTGGTGTTTGATCTATGTCATTAAAACTGGACTGCATCGGACATATTTGATGTAAAATAATCTCTTGTTTTAATTTGATCCTTTTGTATAAGAGTGTTATGAACTGAAAACTGATCCTGAGGTTATTAGAATGTTAGTAGTAGTGTTAATAAATTCAGCCTTGTTATTATGTTTAATAAAATCAAATTGATAGCAAGCTGTTGATTGGAAATTGGACTTAAAATGGACTACATGTTCCTATTGATGCAAGATTAGGTGTTTTTGGTTTCAGATACACTAGACAGTCCAATTCTTCATTTACAGGTTTAAATCACACACGAAAATTCATAGAATGTGCTGATTGCAACTAAGTTGGTTTTATTTTGAGATTCTATATTCAATACACTGTGGCTGATTATATGAGTTGAATATTCATGTGATGACTAAGTTCAAGGTATTCGATTAGCATCAATATTTGGAATTAAAATCAGTCCTCCGTTCAGAAATAGCTGTGAATTAAAACTGAATAGTTGAAAATTCATATGGAAATCAAATATCTGATTGTGGACTTATGTAGGCCCAAACCTGGCAGCCTTGTACTCAAACGAGATTTGGGCCTAGGAGCTTATAAGCCAAAGGCCCAATGCAGGCCGCTTTTCATAAGTTGATTCATGGACCAATTAATTTTATAACACATGTTTTGGGCCGTCCAAGTTAAGTAGCACATTTGAATTAAGAGGTTTTCCTCTTGTTCAAGTGTGGACTTGAACTTGAGGCCCAAATTCCTTGATTGCTTTTTTTAATAGTAATTAATAATGCCAATTAACTAGGCCCTTTTAGAGACCAATTAAATAGAAAATCGTAGTTTGCTTTAGGTTGGCCTTTAAATAATAAAAATGAGATGAGCCTCGCCAAATAAAATACATAAATTGCCGGGCCCTCATTAAATACTCCTATTAAAATACTTAAAATTTTGGACGTGCCGTTTAGCGAATTTCACGGCCTCCTGCAAAGATAATAACACGTTAGTCGCTTTAGGCACACTTTTAATAATTTTACCTTCTTAAATACGGGTGTGCATTTCATGCAACCCAAATCCAAATCCCAAAATATTGAATAAGAATGTGTCGAGGATCCGGGTGCATTTCATGTGACGTGATCCAAAAACACGTTCTTAAACGACGTTCACTTTCCTAAAGAATTAACTAAAAAGTGGTAAATAATCTTAAAATTGCACTATAGGTTGGAACATGCAAAAAATTAGATTTTTAGCCATTTATAATAATTTAAGCGATCGTGCTAGAACTACGGGATCCGCGGGTTCCTAACACCTTCCCTCGGGTTAACAGAATTCCTTATTCAGAATTTCTGGTTCGCTGACTCCAATTGGGAAGTCGAAATTTTCCTCGATTTGGGATTTAAATTAAATCGGTGACTTGGGACACCAAAAGCCAATCCTTTCCCAAGTGACGACTCTAAAAATAAATAAATAATCCCATTTCGAATAATGTCACTTTATATGGAAAAACTCCCTTATACATTATCCTTCGGGGTAGGTGTGTAAAAAGGAGGTGTGACAACGAGCTGGCTGCCAAAGCTGCAGAGTTGGAGCAAGTTGGGAGAGTTAGATGGCTGCTGTGGCGGACGCGGCAGCGTTAGCAGGAACCCTCTGCGTCTTCAGATCAGAGCGTGCTGGTGAGGCAGAGACCTTTGCTCTTAAAATGGCAAGGCTCGATAAGGGGATAGGCGGACTAGAAGGAGACATTCAGGATTTGAACGAGCAGATAGCTATCCTTAAGGCTGAGAAAGTGCAACAGCAGGCTCCACCGTCTACCTCTCATGCTTCTCCTTATCCCAATGTCCCAAAAGACTTGTACGAGAAGTGGGTCCATGTTGAGGCTCATCTTGACATATATACAGAGGTTTGACGGCGGCCGGGAAAGCCTTTGAGGCGGAGTTTGAGGATGCTCGTGTTAAGGCACGTGCAGCTTGTGCCACTTGCGGCTATGACCTTGGCACACTCGGGATGGACGATGACGAGAAAGATTTGGACGAGATTGAGCCAGATGCTTGGTACAAAAACGAGTACTTGGATGGCGAGGGTAGAGATGGTGTTGCTGGGCCGGGCTGTAGAGGTGGCGATGGCGCAGGCGGAGATGATGCAGTGTGATTTTCCTGTACTTAATTTTTTTCTCTTTTCTCTTCTTTTTTTTGGAGGGGGGTCTTTTTGGCCCTTTGTAAAATATTCTCTATTCTGGAATGGAATGACTATTATCTTTTTGCTGTATGTTTTTGGCTCTTTTCGTTTTTCTTCGTATGTTTTTTCCTTTGTTAGATTTCCTTATTTAGTTGACGCGACCGAGGTCAAATGTCAATTAACTTTAGCGAGGTCGAACGCTGGTTGATTCGAACAAGGTCTAATAAATTTTGAATGAAGTCGAATGTTAATGAATTCGAACGGAGTCGAATGTGAGTAAATTCGAATGAGGTCGAATGTGAATCGATTCGAGCGAGGTCGAATGTTTGACCCTTTAAGTGATTCAAACGAGGTCAAATGTAAATAAATTCGAGCGAGGTCGAATGTGAGTCGATTCGAGTAAGGTTGAATGTTTGAATCTTTAAGTGATTCGAACGTGGTCGAATGTAAATAATTTGAGCGAGGTTGAATGTGAGTCGATTCGAGCGAGGTAGAATGTTTGACTCTTGGCGTAGTATATGGACTTGGTGGAGATGAAAAACTCGTGTGTTTGCATATTTCGCTTTATTTATACATTCATTGGAGAAGTTTACATACATTGAAGAAGTTTAGATACGTTGGAGAAGTTTACATGTTTTTTTGAAGTCCCAATCGATCTAGTCCCTTCATTGGTCGACCTAAAAAAGTAGTTGATGGGTCGAGCGATGAACTTATACTTAAATTCCGAGACGCTCTCTTCGTCGCCTCGTTAAAAACCTCCCCGAGAAAACCCAATTGGGACAAAACTCGAGTAAGGGAAAAAAGAATATGACTCAGGAGACGTCTATCCTTAGAAGTTGAAGTACTTGAGGTGGGCGACATTCCAATTGTTTGGTAGTAATTTTCCTTCCAATGTCTCCAGCTGGAATGACCCTTTGCTTGCTGCCGCCGTGATTTTGTATGGGCCATCCCAATTGGTTCCCAGCATGTCTTCTCGTGGGTCTTTACTTGTTTGTCTTTTGGCTTTGAGTACGTAGTCCCCGACTTTGAGTGGCCTGATTTTTGCTTTTTTGTTGTAGTACCGCTCTGCCTGTTGTTTTTGAGCTATCATTCTTATGTAGGCCATGTCTCTTCGCTCTTCGACTTCATCGAGGTCTTGCCTTCTGTTCTCGTCATTGTTTGGCCTGCTTTCATTTGAGCATCTCAGACTGGGCTCCCCGACCTCAACCGGTATCATTGCATCTGTCCCATAGACTAGTGAGTATGGCATTTCTCCTATGCTCGTCTTTGGCGAGGTGCGATATTCCCATAACACAGCTGGTAGCACCTCCAGCCACACTCCCTTGGCGTTTTTGAGTTTCTTTTTCATGATACTCAATATTATTTTGTTGGAGAATTCCGCCTGACCGTTGCCTGAGGGGTGATATGGCGTGGAGAGTATTCTTTTGATGTGTCATTTTTCGAAGAACTCAACGCTCTTTTTTCCAGTGAACTGGGGACCGTTGTCGCAGCTGATTTCTTTGGGAATGCCGAAGCGACATATGATGTTTCTCCATATGAACGTGATTAATTATTGTTCGTGCATTTGGGTGAATGCACCTGCTTCTACTCATTTGGAAAAATAGTCAGTCAAAACTAAAAGAAATCGTACATTACCTTATCCCACCGGGAGGGGTCCGACGATGTCCATTCCCCACTTGATGAAAGGCCATGACGAAGTGACTGAATGAAGGTGTTCGCCCGCTTAGTGAATCATGGGGGCGTATCTTTGGCGTTGCTCGCACCTTTTGACGAAGTCGGCGGCTTCCTTCTTCATCGTGGGGCAATAGTAGCCTGCCCGTATGAGGCATCTGACGAGGGCTCGTTTGCCAGTGTGAGCTCCGCAGTGGCCCTCGTGTACTTCTTCGAGGACGCGCCGTCTTTGATCTAGCCCTAAGCACTTTGCTAGGGGGCCGCCAAATGTTCTTTTGTACAAGTCGTTATTAACGACGATGTATCTGGACGCCTGCTTCGAAGCTTCTTGGCTTCTTTTTTGTCGGGTGGGAGCACTCCGTCCTGCGGGTATGAGATAATACGATTGCGCCAGTCCCAAGTTAGGATTATAGTGCGCACCTCGATTTGGTCCAGTGATGAATGGAGGAGAGTGACCACGTCCCCCTCTCCGGTTATGCTTTTGGTTGCCGTTGCCAATTTAGCGAGGTTGTGTTGATATCCAATTTTTCCCTATGTATTTTATATACTCAAAATATTCTCAAAATAGTATGTGTGAGCATACATAAGCATGCCCAAGAGATTTGGTATTTTTCCCTAATTTTCTAAGATTCATAAACTCGATTTATTGTCTATTTTAGCAGTACAAAATCACGTAATTATTCTTAAAACTACCGTTTTTGTGAATAATTTATTTTCATCCTCATATTTGCACCAAAACATAATAAAGGTGATTTTTGCATATTTTTTACAAGTTTATTTGATATTTTTAAACTAAAATCGCATAAATTTGCAATCATAGCCTATATTATGATTAATGGCATTTTACAATTATAAAATTATTCCCAGTATTTTTAGATTAATTTTTATATATTATTAATTAGTTCAGTGCTTTTAATTCGTTTTTAAAATTATTTTAACTATTTTTATATAAATTAGAGGGGAGAAATCAGTTATTTAATACATAGCCATTTCCAGTTGCAATTGTAGCCTCAATTTAACCCCCAATTCTAATCAAACGACCCAATTTCAAATTCCAACCCAAACCCACTACCCACTTTCCGACCTGCCCGGTTCCTCTTTTAATCTTGGCCGTTGATCACTTTGATCAATGGCCATGATCCGTTCTTTCCTTTTTAATTTCCATACCCCCCTAACCCTAATCTATTCTATCCGATATGCCGCCTTTGAACTCTCATCTCTCAAACTCTCTCTAGCCCTCCCCGGAACCCTAGCGTTCCCCTACCTTGTTCCACCATGATTTCACCGGCGTCCATGGCTTCTCAGGCCATGGACAGCCTATACCCACCTCCTATGGCTCCTGCATGCCTGTTGTTCAAAGGATCGAGGCCAGACCTCGAGGGTTTTCACTCAGGCCTTCACTGGTTCGAAGCTCCGGCCATCTTCGGCCTTGCTCCGGTGGCTCTTGGTCTTTTGAGCCTGTTTATGACATTATCCGGCTTAGATCGAGTATTTTCGAAGCCTTTCTCATTTCTAGGGTTCATCTGGAACCCTAAATATCGAGGTTCTCTCCGATTATTTTAGATCTGTTACATGTTTGCACTGTTGCTTAAGTTGCTTAAACGTTTTCTCCGATTTTCTTTCAAAAAGCACTCCCTTTCGATTAGGGTTTCTGGAAAGTTCTTAAAATGTTTCTAACTCTTCTTCTTCTCCTTTTCTTGGTGAGAATCAACCCCTGCTATGTCCTTATTTGCTCTTTTCTGATTCGCATGCCTTTTCGTGTGTTCTTATATTTGGTGTAGTATGAAGTTTTTCTGGTATGCTCTCACATGCCTATTTCATGTGCTTCTCTACTGTGTTTTCCTACTGAGTTTTAGTCCTTTGGTTGCCTTTACCGGACTTTGTTTGGATTCTTTTTAGATGTGTTTTATCAAATATTCCTTTAAGTTTACATTACCTGAACTCATTTAATTTTCAAGCTTTCTTGAAACTTGTTTCCTGTACTGGTTCCTATGTTCTTTGCTATTGTGCTTGTATGCTTCTCATGAGACTCTGAAAAAGTCTCTGAGCCTATCTCAATGGTTTGCCTCTTCATCTCTGTGTCAAATTCAAGTTTAAAAAACCTAAAATTTGAGGGTTTTCTTTAGCTAATTTGGTTTTATGTTTGGACAAGGGTTCAACTTTGAAACCTTGAACTCTCAGACTCACTTCGAGTTTATGAATTGAATTTGAACCTTTTTCTGCGTTTGTGATTTTGAAACCCTCTTGCTTGACATGCCAATGTGTTTTATACGAGAACTTCTCTCTCAAATGTTTTGCCAACTGTTAATTAATTCTAAATCCCTTTAATGTTGCTTATTTGATTGTTACTGATTTTTCCTAAATTAAAACTCTCATTTACCTCTTTTCTGACTCGAGCAAAGCTTTCAATGGGATTCTTTACTGGTTATTTTACTGATTCCTTTTCCTTGTTATACAAACCAAGTAACACTAGACTTTTACCTTAAATGTCTTCTATGTATTTACCCTTATTTGCCTGCCTTACACGAGATATTTTCTTGATTTCCCTTCCTTAAATAACTTCTGCCCATTACCGTTTGAATTTGGACTCCTTAATTAAAGGGAGTCTATCGGCTGATTGATTTTAATTTGTACAAAGTTCCTTAATTATTATTAAACTATGATCCTTGCCTTATTTGCTACACCTGTTTTCAGTTATAAATACCCTGCTCTTTCATTAACACACAGACGATTTTTAAAAAATCATCACAACTCTCTTCTAAAACTCACACTCTTGCTTTCTGATTGTAATTTGGCTCCCCCAAATCTACTGCTTCTCCCTACTTGTTCTTCTGAACTGGTATGTCCTACTTTTGATTCAAGCATCAAATACAATGTGTTTACTTACAAGCTTCCTTTTTACTATTTTATAGAGTTCAGCTTTAAGAAAAATAAATACTTATGTCTTGCTATCTGTTGTTGCAATGAATCCCTATCCCCATTCCCTTTATGTGTTTGGGCTGTATTTTAAGACATGGCAACAAGCAAAGTTGTTGTCATGGATTAAGACTGGGTCCTTTGGATCCTAGCCTCTTTCAATCTCCTATTCCCCTATTCCCTTATGTGTATAGAGTTTAGGTATAGCCTGGCAGCATATGAATTGCTGTCCATGGCTGGACCTGACCTTCAAAAGGTCCTAACTCACTAATTTTTCAGCTGACAAGCTGGTCAGGGGTGTGCCAGCAGCCCTTGCTAGGCATGACCACCAACCTGCCCTGGCTCCCCCCTTATTCCCTCTCATGGCACTTACACTTACTCCTAGTCCTTAAGTCCTGCCCCCCTCTTGTGAGCCTTGCTTTGGGAACCTTGAGTTCCCTCCGAACTTGGACACTTGAGGGCTGGCACTTCCACACTGCACCTTAATCTGTTCTGCAATAACATTCGGGGTGTAAGCACTGCCTGGAACTCTTGAAGTTCCTTGGAACTTTGACACATCCCAAATAAGAGAAAGGCTTCGAAAATCGACCGCGGAAGTTGGTTCATCTCATATTGTTAGATATCGAGTCTGAATTAGGTTCCTTGGATGCAGCTTAAATTTCTGATGTAATTTTATTTTTTCTGCCTGATTCATTTGGTCTGTAATAATTTGTAATAACTTACGGGGTTTAGTGAAGAAGGGGGGCATGTATGCAAAAGGGGGTAGAAAACGTGTCTATAGGATTTCTATTTTTTTTCCAGCATGTTCTCATGTAGAAAACCTGTCTATAGGATTTCTATTTTTCAGCATGTTCTCATATAGATAACCTGTCTATAGGATTTCTATTTTTCAGCATGTTCTCATGTAGATACCTGTCTATAGGATTTCTATTTTTCAGCATGTTCTCATGTAGATACCGTGTCTATAGGATTTCTAATCTCAGCATGTTCTCATATAGATACCCTGCCTATAGGATTTTTGCATGTAGAAAATATGCCTATAGGTCCTTTCTGATTGTTGCATATCCATTCCTCATTAGGCAAACATATTTATAGGTCTTAATAACCAAATGCAATCAGATATCACGTTCGTAATAAAATGCAACACCTAGATATCATGTTGTAGGTTTTCTTCATTTTCTTCCATGTCTATAAAAGTGTTTAAAATTAACAACGCTAGAAAACATGCCTATAGGAACTGTCAATCAATTCTGAATTACCTCACTCGTTTTAAGGTAATCTATCAGTAATAACGCGTTATCAATTGCAGAACTTGTATTACTCTGTTAAAACTGGCAACTCTTCTGTAACCTGTTCACTTCTTTTCTGAAACCAGTAGATATCATGTCTATAAGTTTCACCTAGGCAAGCCTTAGGGTAAAAGCTGTAACTGCATCAGTCTTCAATAATTACAGCCAGGCATCAGTCTTCAATAATTGCAGCCAGGCGGACCTAATGCGGATTTCTTGTCTAAAAATATGGGTTGAACCAGTCCGCTTAACATTTAAGTTTAATTCAGACCTAATCAGTATATGTAAGGCATGCTAAACTACATTTTCATGATTCTAAGGAGGCGGAGGTGAGCCCTTAATTGTTATGTGTACCCCATAACTATCCTATGTGTTTTGTTTGACGCATTAGAATTTTTACCTTTCTAAACTCTTGAAAAAGCCCAAAAATTCCTTCCCTTGATAGGATTAGAAGTCCCAAATGCCTCCGGGACTGATAGGATTGGGACGGGTAATAGCATGCTATAGGTAACGATACCATTTCGCACTTAATACCTTAACGGGGTGGGAAAGGGTAGATATGGATATGATGACCACGCGATAACACCACGTGTATAAACGGTTACCGGGTGTTGTGTGGGGTGATCCATATTATGTATAAGCCTAGGACCCCTTCCCTTACTTGTCCATTTTATTTTTGCCAAAATTCAGCTTCTAAACTGCTTTTAACTTGCAACAACTATGTAAAAATTTCTCTTTTACTCTTTCGTTCAAGCTTTTAAAACTGCTTCCTCTATCAAAATTCAGTTGCTTTAATTTCCTTAATCCCTTGCAACCATTATGTGAAAATCCCTCTTTGTGTTTGTAATTCATGCTTGTCTACTTGTTGTTTGCATTTAAAGTCACAATTGTAGCATGGCCGGGAACCACACTAGTGGATCTTGAGGGGTGCCTAACACCTTCCCCTCGAGATAATTTCTAGCCCTTACCCGAACTCTGGTTTTCAAATTCAAAACCCT
>NW_017675317.1:0-588 GCF_001879085.1 Nicotiana attenuata
GAATTCACCTCTAATAGGAGTGTTCGGCTACATGTATGCTTGTGCAAGTGTTTAACAAGAATTCTACCAATTAGAAAATATAAAAAGGGGAACGGACCGCACGTACGAATGTTTCCTCACAACTTCCAAGCGGCAACGCTCATACAGGTAAACAACCCACAATCACAATATAAAACAAATAGGAATGCCTCCACAGGCCGTCACAATTCTTTAAAATCAACCCCTGACATAGCCCACCTTATTACGCCACGTGTGCAATTAGTAACATAATAAGCACCGCCTTATTTCGCCACACGTGCATCATAATGTTCCCACCTTATTCCTTCACATGCGCAACCCACATATAAGCATATAGCATATCCCGCCTTATTACGCCGCATGTGCAAAACATCAATGACAACAATAGCACGGCAAAGACCTCATGCATCACAGTATCAACAACTGCACGGCAGAAACCTCGTGCATCACAATATCAACAACTGCACGGCAGAAACCTCGTGCATCACAATATCAACAACCGCACGACAGAAACCTCGTGCATCACAATATCAACAACTGCACGGCAGAAACCTCGTGCAATCACAAATC
>NW_017675317.1:4609-11985 GCF_001879085.1 Nicotiana attenuata
CATTTGCTGTTCCGGACTTTCATAACCTGATTTTCACCCAAACCCAAACCTTGCTCGTCTTGCAATGTCTTGAGCAGCTTTCGACCACAGACTTGTCTCATTTGCCTATCTGAAAAACTCACCTTCGCCTTATGGTGCCCGTGAGGGTTTTCACCAATAAGACTCTCTCATTTTTTATTTCTCTCAACTCACTTCGCCTTACGGTGCCCGTGAGGGTTTTCACCAATAAGACTCTCTCATTTTTAATTTCTCTCAACTCACTTCGCCTGACGGTGCCCGTGAGGATTTTCAGCAATAAGGCTCTCTCATTTTTATCATTTTCTTCTTGCACCGGAGTGTTGCCCCTGACGTGAATCACTTTTACTTGCTCGTATTGGCACTTCCTGAAGATTGATCAGAAGGTCTTTCTTTGGACCGTAATGCAGGCTTTTGGATGAGGTTAGAAAGAAGGGTATCGAAGGCTCAAAACAACTTAACATGGGTTCAAAGTTACAACTTTCGGAATCAAATTCCTCACAACAACCACAACTTCTGCCCCAGTTTCTTTCTTGGGGAACTTTTGGGATTTTTGTTTTGGTGTGACTGAACCTCAGGGAGAGGCTGCCTACGTACCCTTTCGGGATCAAGTCGAACGTAGTTCAGGTCATAGAACTACTTCGTTGTTGCGATCTTTCCTTTTCTTCCACTTTTCTTTTCTTTCTTTTTCTTCTTTTTCTTTCTTTTTCTTTTCTTCATTTTTCTTTTCTCTCGTTTTCTTCTTTTTCTTTCTTTTTCTTTTCTTCATTTTTCTTTTCTCTCGTTTTCTTCTTTTTTTTGCCTTCTTTTCTTTTTCCTTTTCTTCTCTTTTCTTTTCTTCTCCTTTTCCTTTTCTTTTCTTTTGGACTGTGTTTTCTTGTTTCTTCGCTGATTTTCCTTGCTCGGGCTCCCGAGTTGTTATTGATTCCGCAAGAGGGGTACGAAAAAAAATAAACGAGGCTCAAAAGGGATAACAAAGGATAACGTGTTTCGATAGCATAACAAAATGCCTTCGTCATTTCAATCTCAAAAATATTCCAAATACAATAAAATACAATTAAGCAAAGCAATCATACATAGTATCTCTTGATTGCATCAGAGTTTATAGCCATTTCTACACATTTTCCTTCCACATCTGTCAAATATAATGCGCATTGGACAACACTCTGGTTACGACAAATGGCCCCTGCCAGTTCGGGGCGAACTTTCCTTTCGCTTCAGCCAATGAGGCAAGATACACCTCAATACCAATTTCCCTACTTCAAACTTCCGTGGACGCACCTTCTTGTTATATGCTCTTGCCATTCTCTGTTGGTACAACTGACCGTGACATACTGCTGCCAATCTCTTTTCATCAATCAAACTTAGTTGTTCCAAGCGGGCTTTCACCCATTCAACATCATCAATTTCTGCCTCAGCGATAATCCAAAGGGACGGTATTTCAACTTCTGCGGGTATTACTGCCTCAGTGCCGTACACCAGTGAATAAGGAGTCGCCCCTACTGAAGTGCGAACAGTAGTGCGGTAGCCCAACAGGGCGAAAGGTAACTTCTCATGCCATTGCCTGGACCCTTCCACCATTTTCCGAAGTATTTTCTTGATGTTCTTGTTAGCTGCTTCGACCGCTCCATTCGCCTTAGGACGATATGGGGTGGAATTGCGGTGCGTGATCTTATATTGCCGACATGTCTCTGCCATCAAATGACTGTTGAGGTTGGCACCATTGTCCATGATGATTACCTTCGGGATTCCGAATCGACAGATGATATTTGAATGCACAAAATCGACCACTGCCTTCTTGGTCACAGACTTGAAAGTTTTCGCTTCCACCCACTTAGTGAAATAATCAATGGCTACCAGAATAAACCTGTGCCCATTCGACGCCGCTGGCTCGTTCGGCCCAATGACATCCATTCCCCAAGCAACGAAAGGCCACGGTGCTGACATCGTATGCAATTTGGATGGTGGAGAATGAATCAAATCTCCATGTACCTGACATTGATGACACTTGCGCACGAAACTAATGCAATCTCGTTCCATAGTAAGCCAATAATAACTTGCTCGGAGAATCTTCTTTGCCAATACATATCCACTCATATGAGGTGATAGCATTCATGGCAGCTCAACATCATTAAAGGAGAAGGATGAAGCTCTCGAAGCTCCAAGAAGGCCCATGACAAGGTCTCAAACAAAGAAATTTCAAGACAAGCTTAATGGGCTTCAATTGGCAATTAAAAAGTGTCTTATAATAGAAGAAGAGCTCCAGCACAAGGAGGATCTTTGGGCCAAGTCTTACAACTATTTTGAGGCCCAAATTAAAGTCCAAGAGGAGATGGAATGAGGCCCAAATATGCCCCAAAAGAGAGGAATTTTCAGCAGCCCAAATAAGTCCAAAAATAGTTTCTAAAATATATATTTAATAGTTGTTTTAATCTATGTTGACTTGCATTGGTCTATGTGTATGTTGAATACATTGGTCTTAGTGTGGGTAGTCTTCTATGCTTCTAGAGAATATAATTCTCATTTATTGAAGTTTTGACTAGCTCCTTCTTTACTACTATATAAAGGGGGGCTTGTCTTCCATTGTAGAAGACATTGAAGATTAATATTATTATTGTGAGTTCTTTTGAACCTTTGTGAACTTTACTTTGAAGATTTATCTTGCAACCCTAACTAGTTCATAGCTTAAGGTAGTAAGATAATTTTCTTTCTTGTGATATCTCTGGTTTCTTTTGATATTCTTCGAAGGCGACTAGTTTCTTTTACTAGTTGTTGTCGTAAGTTATTCAAACTAGAAGTCAAGATCCGAATCTAGTTCTTGATTAGCTTATCTCTAGTGAAGGCAATTGGTTTCATAACCAACTTGTTGTCATTAGGATCATGTCAAAATCTAGATTAACATAATCTCGGGGTTCTTGGACCTTTCCTTGAATTTCGACATATCTATTTTATTTTTCTTGCTCCGCTTGCATTTCTTTACTACTTCCGCATTTCATCAACTTATTTTCTTCAAGTTCTTGGATCTCCCAACCTTTGTGTTATCAAGTGGTATCAGAGCGGTTGTATCAAGATTCCGTTCTTGATAAATCTTGGGGATTTCTTGAACAAAGGAGCAAAAAAAAAGATAAAAAAAAACAAAAAAAAAAGGAGAAACATATTTGCTCTTCAAGAAATTAGATTTTTATTTGTGTTTGTTTCCAAAATCAAGGAAGGAAACAAGAAGAGGGGATCCTAATACTTTGATCTTGTTCAAAAAAAAAAATCCTTTTCTTTGTTCGAGGTTTGTTTCAACTAAATCCTACTCTTTCTAGGATTGGTTCTTCACTTTCTTTAGTGCCCCGAATTTCGTTGTTTTACTACTAAGGGCTTTCATACGAGTTGGGTTTAATTATAAATCTACAAGGTATTTTCCAAAGGTTAATTGAGGGGAAAAAGGCAAGAGTGGGTGAGAACAATTGAGGGAAAGAGCCAAAGTTTGAGTGATAACTATTATTATTATTATCTTAAAAAGATGTCTCATACAGGTGCTAGTGATGATGAACAGAGGGCTCTCCAAGAAGCCGAAATCTGAGCAAGAAATGATTTCACTCTACAAGCTATGCATCAACAATTCGAGAGATGGAACTTGCAATTCCAAGAGAAAAGGGATACTATTGCCGAACAAAATGAGACAATAGTTGCACTTAGGGGGGGGGGGGGGAAATCAACCTGATGTATAACCTCGAAATAATCCTAGGCCTCTTAATAGAAGAAATGTACCCCATGCCCCCATTGTAAATCAAGAAAACCCTATAGATGATTTTGTTGATGATCTTAATGTAAATCTAGATAGGGTGGGAAGAGATAGGAGGGGACAACGAGGTAGAGTAGAAGATGATAATATTAGCAGCATAAAAATGAAGATGCCATCTTTCAAGGGCACAAGAGACCCAGACTTGTACCTTGACTGGGAGCGGAAAGTTGAGGCCATCTTTGACTGTCACCACTACTCTGAAGGTAAGAAGGTTAAGCTTGCTGTTGTTGAATTTTCTGATTATGCTTCTATTTGTTGGAAAAAGCTTACAAGAGACAGACAACAAGATGGAGAACCACCCATTGCTACTTGGACCGAGATGAAGAGAGTCATGAGGAAGAGGTTTGTGCCTTCTCACTTTCAAAGAGACCTACAACTGCGTCTTCAAACCTTGAAGCAAGGAACCATGACTCTTGATGAATACTTTAAAGCTATGGATATGGCTATGATCCAAGCTAATTGTATGAAAGAAGAAGAGGCCACTATGACTAGATTTCTTAATGGTCTAAATAGAGAAATAGCTGATGTAGTAGAGATACAACAATATGTAACTATAGATGAATTAGTAGATTTGGCTGTAAAAATAGAAAAGCAAAATAAAAGAAGGCAGCAAGCTAGCTCATGGAGAAGTCGGCCAAACACCAATTCCAAGAAGCCATGGCCAAAACAAGAAGTGATTTGTAGACCTCAAGAAGACAAGGGGAAAGGTAAAGTTGATGAGAAAGAGGGAAGTAAAGCTTTCAATTCTAGATCCTCTAAACCTTCTAGTTCCATTCAATGTCATAAATGTCATGGAAGAGGCCATATGATGCATGAATGTCCAAATAGAAGAAATATTCTGTTGAGAGAAGATGGAGGATATGAGAGTGAAAAAAGTGAGGAAGAAGAGAGAGGAGTAAGTGAAGATGATGTAGAACTTCCAAATGATGGTTTGGTTGGGGTAATTAGGAGGACTATAGATGGAGAATATGAGGGAGAAAAAAGTGAGGAAGAGGAAGAAGAGGAAGGTGTGAGTGAAGATGATGTAGAGTTACCTTTCAATGATGGTTTGGTTGGGGTAGTTAGGAGGATTATGACTATTAATTTAGGAATCAGTAGTGAAGAACAAAGAGAGAATATATTTCATACTAGGTGTGGAATAAAAGGGAAAACTTGTTCTATGATTATTGATAGTGGTAGTTGTGCTAATGTGGTGAGTTCACACTTGGTGAACATGTTAGAACTTGCATGCATGAAACACCCTAAGCCCTATAGACTCCAATGGTTGAATGATAGTGGTGAACTGAAAGTCAACAAACAATGCATGATTTCCTTCAATGTTGGTAGGTATGTGGATGATGTTCTTTGTGATGTGGTTCCTATGCAAGCTTGTCACATCTTGTTAGGTCGTCCGTGGCAATATGATAGGAATGTTTTTCATGATGGAAGAAAGAATAGATATTCTCTTGAGCTTAATGGCAAGAAGTATGCTCTTGCACCTTTAAGTCCTTCTCAAGTGTTTGAGGATCAAAAGAGATTGAGAGAAATAATGGGAAAACAAAGTGGAGGAAAAAAAATGAGCTTGAGGGAAAAGAAAAGAAAGAAGGCCAAGAGGTAGAAAAAAGAGAGATGGCCAAGAGAGAGAGAAGAGAGGCGAGCAACTTGCGGCAAAAGTAGTAAAAGAGGGTTTGAGTGATAAAAAGGAAAGTTTTGGTGAGCGGAAAGAGGCAGAGAAAAAGAAAAAAGGAGAGTTTGTACATAAAAGCAAAGAGTGTTTGAATGCCAAGGAAAGAGGGGTTGCCCATTATACTACTTACTTACAAAAGAAGTTTTGATTAATTCTGAATCACTAACTTCTTCTTTGCCAAGTAGTGTTTCCTTCTCTTTTGCAGGATTTTGATGATATCTTCCCTGAGGATATCCCTAAAGGTCTACCACCTTTGCGTGGCATTTGAGCACCAAATTGACTTTTGTGCCTGGAGCACAAATTCCAAATAGGCCAGCTTCCCATACGAGTAATCCAGAAGAGACAAAAGAGCTTCAAAGGCAAGTTGAGGAGTTGCTTGAGAAAGGTTTTGTGAGAGAAAGCATGAGCCCTTGCTCCGTTCCCGTCCTATTGGTACCCAAAAAGGATGGAACTTGGAGGATGTGCGTGGATTGTAGAGAAATCAACAAGATAACGGTAAAGTATCGCCATCCTATTCCTTGTCTTGATGACATGTTGGATCAATTGCATGGATCCAAAATCTTTTCTAAAATTGATCTAAAAAGTGGTTACCATCAGATTCGAATGAATCCTGGAGATGAATGGAAAACTGCTTTTAAGACCAAATATGGGCTTTATGAGTGGTTAGTTATGCCTTTTGGCTTGACTAATGCACCCAGCACTTTCATGAGATTGATGAATCATATTTTTAAGGATTTTCATGGGAAATTTATGGTAGTTTATTTTGATGATATCCTAATTTATTCTAAAAATCTAGATGAGCATGTGGAACACTTAAAACAAGTTTTTGAAGTTCTCAGAAAGCAACACTTGTTTGCTAATCTTAAAAAGTGTACTTTTTGTGTGGATCGTGTGGTATTCTTGGGTCTTGTGGTTAGTTCTAAGGGAGTTGAAGTTGATGAAGAGAAAATCAACGCAATCAAAGAGTGGCCTAAACCTAACAGTGTAACCGAAGTTAGGAGTTTTCACGGGCTTGCTAGTTTTTATAGGAGATTCGTTAGAGACTTTAGCACCATTGCTGCTCCTTTAACTGAAGTTGTTAAGAAAGATAAGGGTTTTTTCATGGGGAAAAGAACAAGATAATGCTTTTAACTTGTTGAAAGAAAAATTGTGCTCTGCTCCTCTTTTGCAATTACCCGATTTTTCTAAATCTTTTGAGGTTGAATGTGATGCCTCTGGAAAAGGAATAGGTGCTGTTTTGATGCAAGACTCGAAGCCCATTGCATACTTTAGTGAAAAGCTGAGTGGAACTACACTGAACTACTCAACTTATGACAAAGAGCTATATGCTTTGGTAAGGGCTTTAGCTACATGGCAACATTATTTGTGGCCAAGAGAGTTTGTGGTTAAGACTGATCATGAGTCCTTGAGATATTTGAAAAGCCAAGGTAAGCTTAATCGGCGCCATGCAAAATGGGTTGAATTCATTGAAACTTTCCCATATGTGATTGCTTACAAGCAAGGAAAAGAGAATGTGGTTGCTGATGCACTTTCAAGAAGGTATGCCTTGGTTTCTTCTCTTACTTCTAAATTGATGGGTTTGATCAAATCAAGGAACTTTATTCTAATGATTCTGATTTTGGCAAGGCTTTTGCAGAATGTAAGTTGGGTCCTTATGAGAGGTTCAATCTTCAAGATGGGTTCCTTTTTAAGGAAAATAAATTGTGTATTCCTAATTGCTCTTTGCGTGAATTGTTTGTTAGGGAAGCACATTGTGGTGGACTCATGGGACACTTTGGAGTGCCCAAAACTTTGGATATACTTGCTGAACATTTTTTTTGGCCTGGCATGCGAAAGGATGTTGAAAAAGTGTGCTCTCAATGTCTTGAATGTAAACAAGCCAAATCAAAAGTGTTACCACAT
>NW_017675317.1:23270-70316 GCF_001879085.1 Nicotiana attenuata
TACACTAAGGCCCTATTCTAGAAGAGTCTAGGGTATTCTATTTTAACCTACAGTATTTTTGTGCCACTCTAAGTACCCAAACTACCCCTGAACCTATTTGGAAATTACTAGACTAATAGAACTAACCCCTGACCTTGGTCTCAATTTACCAGATTGACATTATCAGCTATAACCAAATCGATTAAGCTAATTAACATTAACCAATCAAGATAAACCTAATAATGAATTGAAACCCAAACAGTGAACTAAAGAATCATTGACACAAAACTGAACTAAACTAACTATCACTAATCAATTAACAACAGTAACTAGTTAATTCAAGTACATTAAAATTCAAATGAGACCAAAACAGGATTGATTAAAGGCTTATCAACAGATTAACAAAGCATTCAACTCATAATCAAACTAAAACCAAAAATCAAAACAAATTAGAATCTAAGCAGAGTCAAGCACAAAATCGAAGCAAAAATCAGAGCAGAAGTGACAAAACGAAAATTAATATAGAAATTAAAAACTACAGCATTCATTCAAACAGGAAACGATCGAACAAGGAAGAAAGAACTTAACGACTTGGAATGAACAATCAAAACTAAACCTAGAGCATTTTTGAACAAAACCTATACCTAAGCTAATGACGAAATTGAAAACAAACTCATAAAATTAACTCAAAACCACATGAAAGAAGAAGAAAACAGAAACAACTTGTAAAAACTTACTGCTATGACTCTAAGGTTCCGCTGCCTTATAGATTTAAACTGGAACAACTCCAGCGATATTTGAACGTCACTGGTGGTGGATTCTTCATGAGGAGAGTGAGGAGGCCAGGTGACATTGATTTGACGAGGATTGGTCGATTAAGGGTTTTGACGAAATCTTTGATTTGATTCGAATACTTCGACGGAGATTTGAGGAAAAAGGTTTAAGGATTTGAAGAGAGGAGGGTGAGGAGACTCTGTGGTGTTATTTTTGTGGTGAACGGAGCCAGCGCCGCCGTGTACGGCGGAGATGTAGTTTAGGGTTTCGTAGATTTGGGGCGTTTGGTTGGGGTTTGAGGTAAACTGAGGGTGGATTTGGGACGGGGAGGTGAAGGAGAGGGGATGGTGTGAATTTGGGCGTCGTTGGACGCCGGCCGCCGCCGTGAGGCGATTTCCGGCGGCGGCGTAAGGCGGAGCCGGCGGGGACAGGGGGTACAAGGAAGGTAACGTTTGTCTTATTTTTTGTGAAATGTTTTGGACATATTAATTTAGAATGAGGGAAGTGGTATGAGCCGTCGGATTTGAGGAATGGATGGCTTAGATTGAATTAAACTGAAGGAACCCTAAACTACGTTGTTTGGGCGTCAAAACGGGGCTGACCGGGTTGGACACGGGCTTGGGCTGGTTTGGGTCAGGTTTCAGGTGCATTTGATGTGGGCTTAGGAGAATTGATGGGGTTTGGCCCAAAATCCTGATCCTTCTCATTCTTTTCTTTTTCTTTTATTTCAAACTCTTTTAAATTCCTTTTTTTTTTCAAAAAATAAAATCCAATCACAAAGCCAAATTAACCTAAAAAACTAGTTAATTATAAATTACCATTATTAACTAAACCAAATTAAGGACAAATTACCCAAAATTCAAAATTAAAGCTAACAATGTAAAATAAACTATTTTGGGATTTTCCTTTTTAATTACTAATTGATTCCTAAAATGCAAAGTTAACCCCTAAATGCACATGCAACACATTTTTGTATTTTCTTTTTTTTAGTTTTACTAATTAAAATGCACAATCAAAATGCAAACAATCAACAGAAAATGCCACGAAAATCCACAAAATTGCGAACACTGAAAGAAATTATTTTGTTTTGAATTTATGGGAGTAATTCATATAGGGCAAAAATCACGTGCTCACACTCACGTGCTATAACATCGATATCTGGATCCACACGGACAACTCACGTGCTGTAACATCAATATCAGGATCCGCATGAACAACTTACGTGTTGCACAGACAACTCACGTGCCATAGTAACAGTATCTCAAAATCAGGTCCTCTCCCTCACTCAGTCATCAATCTCTCCAGTCTCTCTCTCTCTCTCTCTCTCTCTCTCTCTCTCTCTCTCTCTCTCTCTCTCTCTCTCTCTCTCTCTCTCTCTCTCTCTCTCTCTCGGGCTCACAATGTCATGAAAATAGCCCAGAAATAATTATATGAGGTTTCAGTAAAATAACAATAGAGACTGATATATGATATGCATATGAATGTATATGACTGAGTATATAAACCAGTGAAAGCAAATAACTCAACAGCTAAAATGACCTCAGTGGGTCCCAACAGGATAAGCATGTAGCGTAGACATGGTGTCCAACATGGATCACAGCTCAATTACTTTATCACATGGTGAACATATAGATATCAACACATAGGGCCACTATTCAGTGCCCTGGAAACAACGAAATCACAATTCACAGGGTGCACGCCTACACGCTCGTCACCTAGCATGTGCATGTCACGACCCAATTTTCCCTTTGTTGGGTTTCATGATGGCACCTAGTCTTAGGGACTAGTTAAGCCTAACATTTACTGAATATCAACCTTAATAAAGAAAGTCTAACAGTCTCAATATAGAAATCTTTATAGAATTTACATCTTCCCAAAACCGGCGGTACAAGTCATAAGCTCTACAGAGTTTCGCTTCAATTTCTAAACACAACTGTATGGAAATAAGTACAATAGCATGAATAAAAAATAGGAAGGTGACTCTGAAGCCTGCGAACACAACAACAGGGTTACCTTGAGTCTCCTCGGCAAGAATGCGCATAGCTACTAACGATCAACACCTGGATCTGTACAAAAAAATGTACAGAAATATACAATGAGCACACCACAGCGGTGCCCGGTAAGTATCAAGACTAACCTCGATGGAGTAGTGACGAGGAACAGTCAAGACACCTACTAGTCTAATAAACTGAACAAGTATAAGTGTGGAAACAATAGAACATGATATCTATACAAAGATTACGCGATGTAGCTAACGATACAGTAATTGCAATAAGGAAAGAAAATAACAAGTAACACCGGAACACCATAATAAGAACACTGAAAGGTGAACGAAAATACAACCCAAATCTGAAATCACAAATACAGTAAAGATAAGTCCTAACTCAGCAACTACGGCAAGTTTCACATTAGGTCTTAGCCAACAAACTTCAATCAATTAGTCAAATCCTTCAATCGATAAATATATTTCCAAATATACTTCCTTCAAGTAAATATTTTTCAAAAATAGTTATTTCAAAATGAATATCTTTCGAATATAATCTTTTCAAATAAATATCCTTCAAATATAAGTCACCCTGTGACACCTCATCTCATAATCATACAATACGGGTCTCAATGCATGAACCCTAACGCTTGGCATCATGTTCCCTCACCACACCTCATAATCATACTGACAACTCACATGCCAAATAGAGCCATTCTCACATGGAAGGCAAATAAACAAGGGTGTGCGTCTAAACTCAGCAATATCAAGAAGCCTCTTATCCGAATAGGGTGCTTAGCCACGTGTATACTTATGCAAGTGTCCTAACATAGTTCATACCAGCTAGTAATCATAAGGAAAATAACAGACAGCACGTATAATGTTTACACAGGGAAGGATCAGTGAAAAGAAACAGTTCAGCACACAGTGATAATAACAAAGGATCTCCCAGGATACCGTCCCGTAGTCTCAAACGTAAATGTGTAGGGGGATCTACCGGAATACCGTTTCGTAGTCCCAAAGTAAATATATAGAACATGGGGATCTATCGACATACCGTCTCATAGTACCAAAAGTAGATGTGCAGGGGGGTCTACCGGAATACCGTTCCGTAGTCCCAAAATAAATATGAAGAAACAGGGGGATCTACCAGGATATTATCCCATAATTCCAAAGTAAATATGCAGCGCAACCAATAGGAATAAGAGTTACAGCACTGCAGAAACCTTGTACATCACCACAACAGGTACAACAACAAAAATGAGAATAATACAAAGTACGGCGAGTAGATCAATTCAAGAACTTTAAGTCACAAAGAAATGGTAGAACCAGTTCACAAGGAATAACCACAGTAAAGAATGCTAGGCATAAAGGGAACAGTTCAACACGGGAAAACTAACATGTAGCAATGAGCCCATAATATACAAGTCAACAACAAGGAAGCCAATACGAGTCAAATAGTCCCAAATAAAGGCAAGTCAACTAAGATATAGGTTATCTTAACTCCTTTTAAGGTTGAGCAATTGCAAAGGATATTCAACAATGCAAATAATTATAAGCAGCAGAAGATAATCTTCACTCCAATTAAGACTAACAATTATAGGATGAGACAATAACAATTTCAATTAAAAATAAGCAGTTATGAAAAGATAGAATGACGATAGAAGAGGCAAAATCTTCAGTTAAGTCAAATAAAAGTCAAATAGGCAATAAGAGTGAATCCTAAAGCAATTAATTCTAACTAACTAAAGCATGTACAAGTGAAATCAGCAAATAGAAACTCAAAAGTATCACGAACAACTTCATACACAGTGAGTATAAGGACCTAAGAACCATAAAGGCCAAGTTTCCACAAATTAGTCCAAGCACGCACTCGTTACCTCGCGTACAGGAACTACAATCAACATAGAAAACTCAAATCCTAAGGGGAAATCCCTCACACAAGGTTAGGCAAGATACTTACCTCGAAGACGATAAACCGATACTCAATAATGTACTTCTTGGGTGAAAAGACCTCCTGACAGCTCAAATCTAACAAAAAGAACTTCAAAGCACAAATAAACTCATAAGAAACTATTCTGGATCATAAAGTCTCAACCTTTAACAAAATCCAAAAATTCGTCCAAAATTCGACCCCCGGGCCCGTACCTTAGAACCCGACAAATTTTACAAAAATCGGATACCCATTCCGATACGAGTTCAACCATACGCAAATTATCAAATTCTGATACCAGTTGGTCTCTCAAATCGTGATTTTTCATTTTAGAATTTTTCTTCAAAAACCAACATTTTTCCTCAACCCAAAACACAATTTAAATGATAAAAACAAAGATAAAATCATGGAATATATTAAATTCTAGGTGAAGAACACTTACCCAATCGATTTGTTTGAAAACCCACAAAGAATCGCTCAAAACCGAGCTCCACAAGTCAAGATATGATAAAAATGGTCCAACCCTCAATTAGGGAATATATTTTCCCTGCCCAGGTATTTGTGCATCGCGATCGCAGAATAAAAGATGTGATCGTGTAGAAGGAAAATGGCTGCTGTCCAAAATGTGCTACGCGATCGCGGAAGGGCTTATGCGATCACGTAGTGAAGGAATTATTTGCTGCTCAAAGCCACTCTTCGCGATCGCGAAGAGGAAGATGCCATCACGTTCAAGGAATAATTTTCTGCCCAAATAAAAGAACTATGCGAACGCGGACATAGAAGATGCGAACACGAAGAAGGAGCAAATAGACTTCCGCGATCACGAACGTGGTCATGCGAACACATTGAACAATTAATACCTCCTTCAAAATTACTCTTCGTGATCGCGGAGGAGCAGACGTGAACGCGAAGAAGCAAACCAACTGACAGATAACAACAATTCAAAATAGGAGAAAAATGGCCCGTAGCCCACCCGGAACACACCCGGGGCCCCTGGAACCCCGTTTAAAAACTCAAACAAGTTTTATAACCTAACACGGAATCGCTCGAGGTCTCAAATCATATCAAACAATGCCAAAAATGCAAATCGTGCCATGAATCGAGCTTATGAACTTCCAAATCTTCCAACTTCTAGAACTCGCGCCAAAACCTATCAAATCAACCCGGAATGATGCCAAATTTTGCAGACAAGTCCAAAATGACATAATGGAGTCCCTCCAACTCTTGAAATCATATTCCGGCCCCGATATCATAAAAGTCAACTATGGGTCAAACTTCTCCATTTTCCAAACTTCAACTTTTTCAACTTTCGCCGAAATGCCTCAAATTACCCTACAGACTTCCAAATCTGAATCCGGACGCACATAAGTCCAATCACCATACAAAGCTATTGAGATCATCCAAACTCATTCCGTAGCCGTTTATACAAAAGTTAAATTTCGGTCAAATTCTCACTACTTAAGCTTCTAAACTAGATTCATTCTTCCAATCCGATTCTGAATCATCCGGTAACTGAATTCAACCGTGCACGCAAGCCGATAAACATAATATGAAGCTTCTTAAGACCTTATGCCGCTAAACGAAGCTTAAATTCTCAAAACGACCGGTCGGGTCGTTACAACATCACCTCAATATCAATCACATAACACATAATTCAGGGTTTCATACCCTCAGCACTAAGTTTAGAAGAGTTACTTATCTTGAACTAGCCAATCCAACACCGAGCATGCCAAGCGATACTCTAAAAACACCATCACGCATGTAGTGACCTTCGAATGGCTCACAACTAGCCAAAAGTAACTCAAATACATCAGATAAAGCCCAAGGAACAATTACAAATGAGAAAGATCGAATCCTACATCAAATCCCAAATCACACCTGGGCCCACACCTCATAACTTGACAAAACTCACAAAATCCGACAACCCATTCAATTACGAGTTCATCCATACTAGTTTCACTCAAATCTGACTCCAATTCGGTGTTCAAAACTCAAAATTCATATTATGAAATTTTAGGCCAAAACTCCCAAATTCCTCAACCAAGAGCTAAAATCGAAGATATATTCATGAAATATGACCAAAACCGAGTAGATAACACTTACCCCAATTCATATGGTGAAAATTGCTTCAAGAATCGCCTCAATCCGAGCTCCCTAGCTCCAAAAATGCAAAAATAACTGAAACCCTTGAAATAGAGTACTTTATAATCTGCCCGAGAATATACCCTATGCTATCGCGGACAAACTAATGTGATAGCGAAGCACAAAATTTTCTAGCCCCTTTTTCTTACTCTATTTGGGGCCATTCTCCCGCGATCGCGAAGAACAAATTTTTCCAATAGCCTTCTCCAACTCTTTCGGATGGCCTCTAGTAAAATGGTCATAAATTTTTGTACAAAACTCCAAATTACAATTGGTTTGACTTTCTAGAAACTAGACATCAAAGGATACAACTTTCATATTTAGATCATCTCCAAATTCCTTAGATTGTGATATATAAGCTTCCAAAGTCGGGTCAGTGCAGTAGAGATTTTACTCTATGCGACCGTGTGAAGGCTTCCGCAATCGCATAGCACAACTCCATTTTTCCTATTTTTCTCTTTGCTAACACGGCCAGATCTACGCTAATGCACTGTACACTCCTGAAGCCAAAAATTAGCAACTAGAAATGGTCCGAAACCACCCCAAAACTCACCCGAACCCCTCGGGATCCCGTCCGAACATACCAACAAGTCTTAAAACATATCACGGACTTAATCGAGGCCTCATATCACATCAAAAAACGCTAAAAACATGAATCACACCTCAATTCAAAATCAATGAACTTTGAAACTTCAAACTTCCATAACTGATGACGAAACCTATCAATTCACGTCTGATTGACCTTAAATTTTGCACACAAGTGACATTTGACATTACGGACCTGATCAAACTTTCGGAATCAGAATCTGGCCCCGATATCAAAAAGTCCACTCACGGTCAAACATTCTAAAATTTCAACTTTCACCATCTCAAGCCAAATTCTACTACGGACCTCCAAATCTCAATTAAAACCTGCTCCTAATTACATATCACCCAACAAATCTAACGAAACCATTAGAAATCCAATCCGAGGTCAAATACTAAAAAGTCAAACTTGGTCAAACCTTTCAAATTTTCAAGTTAGCTCATAATCATTCTTCTAAATCAATTTCGAATGACCTGAAAACCATAACCGACGATTCATATAGGTCATAATACCTCATACAGAGATACTCATGCCCGAAACCGAGCGAAGTATAAATGCTCAAAACGACCGGTCGAGTCGTTATAATTTTTCTTTCCAATGTTCATTCATCTAATGAACTAGTGTCATTGTTCCTTAGCTTCCTCATTTCTTGTTTGCAATCTTTATTTTTAAGTTTATTATTTTATGTTAAGTTCATTTTGAGTGTGTAACGTTCACTTAGTTGTTGGAATTGATGCATCAATATGCCATACCATTATATAAATCCCTTTTCAACTGTTTATGGCAAATTACGTTTATCTTATGCTTCCTCTTACTCTATTTTCTGATATTATACTCGATTTTATGTTCTTTAAGCAAAAATGATGTGAAGATATCCAGAGTTTTACTGTTATGTTACCTAGCAATTGCTTATTGCAGAGACCAAAATGATATATATTTTATAGTTTGTCCATAATAGTAGATATGAGGTTGTAACTCTCTGACTATAAAAAAAGAGACCATCTCTCCTTAGTGTTTTCAATGATTTACCTTCGAATAGCAAGTAGGTAGTTCAATGCTTTTCATTTTTATCTTTTTCGTAAACTGATGGGGGATGCAGGACACTAGGTGAATATTTTTGGTTGTAACAGCATTCAAAAAGTACACAAGATGGGTGGCCATCTCCCAATTCCTTATAGATTTCAAGATATAAGCTGCCAAAGTCAACCCTGTGCAACACAAATTTCTTCTTCGTGATTTTCAAACATCTTCCCGGACAGGCTATAGTTTACCAACCGTAACTTTTTGTACACAGCTTCAAATGCCAAATGCTTTGATTTTCTGAAAACTAGACACAGAGGCCTACAACTTTCTTTTTTGGATCATCTCCAAATTCCTTATAGATTGCAAGATATAATCTTTCAAAGCCGGGTTACTGCAGCAGAAAGTTTCCTCTACGATATCACAAACGTTCTTCCGCGATCGCGAATCACTGGCCAATTTCTCCCATTTTACTCATCCCGGACGCGGCCATCTTCCCACGATCGCATAGCACACTGCTGTAGCCAAAAACCACCAGCTAAAAATGACCTAGAAATGGTCCGAAACTATCCCAGAACTCACCGGAGCCCCTCGAGACCTCGTCCAAACATACCAACAAGTCTTAAAACATAACACGGGCTTAGTCGAGGTCTCAAATCACATCAAACAACGGTAAAAACACGGATCACACCCCCAATTCAAGCCTAGTGAAACTAAGAAATTCCAACTTCTACATTCGATATCGAAACCTATCAAATCAATTCCGATTGACCTCAAATCTTGCACACAAGTCATAATTGACATTACAGGCATACTCCCACTTCCGGAATCGAAATCTGACCTCGATATTAAAAAAGTTCACTCGTGATCAAACTTTTAAAAACCTTCAACTTCCAGCTTTCGCCAAGCGACCCCGAAATGACCTGCGGACCTTCAAATTCACATCCGGATGCACTCCTAAGACAAGAATCACCACACGTAGCTATTCCCACTGTCGGAATCCCAAACGGACATCGATAATATTAAAATACACTTCAACCCAAACTTATGAAGTTCTTCCAAAATGCTAACTTTCCATAATAAGCACCGAAATGCTTTCGAACCACCCAAAATGACCGGTCAGGTCGTTACATATATATACATTTAGTTTTTTCATGACTGAATTAGCTTAATCTTATTCAAATATGAACATATTTTAAAATATAAAAACGAAAAAAAATATTTATTTGAAATAATAGAAATAGATTTATTTAACAAACGATAGTTAATTATAGTTAGTAAAACTTTAAAAACAATTCGAAGATATTTGTGTTTAATATTATTATTATATAGTTTTATCTATTAATATTATTTATTTAAAAATACAAATACTATGATAAAATCATAATAGTGTTGGAATAGTCAATTGTTACTATCCTTATTGGTAAAAACGTAAGTCTCCAAAGCTTTTGGATTGTCAATTCTCAATACGTTTTAAGTAAAGAATACGTCAAATATTGGTCAAAAGCTCTCAAAAAGCTGTAGAAGATGTTGAAATCCTGAAGAACCAAAAAGTTGTAGAGTTAGCAGAAACTAGGTAATAAGTTTCTACCATCAAAGAAAATGAACTAATTAAAATACTTTTAAGCAACATTCATATGAAACAATCAAACTAATGTATATTATCATCCTGATTAAACTTTGCAAGTAGGATAGGCGGTCAAAATCAATAGACTTATGTAATATACATTGAAATTTTCCTTCTTGCAAAGTTGAATCAGGATTGACAAGTTCTAGCTTAGGAGATCAAAATAATTTTGTTTTATTAGTACCTACTAAATTGCTGGTTGAGGCCATTAATGAACCTCCTAATCTTCTTTCTCTAAGTGGGAACCAACCAAACTGCATGACGAGCCAAGTTTGAAACCTCATCTCATATTGGGTAACAGACATGTCCTCCTAACGGAGCTGCTTGAACTACCTGCGCAGTTCCTCTCTGCGGGTTTGTGGCACAAACTTCTCCAAAAATAGAATGGAAAGCTCAAGCCATGAAAGTGGTGCTGCACCAACTTACCTGCTCCTCTCATAAGTCTACCACCATCTGAAGGCTGACCCAGTCAGCTGAAAAGTAGTAAATGAGGCCCTACTGGTCTCCAGAATAGCTGTTGTGCGAAGAATCTGCTGGCATCTGTCCATGAAATCCTGTGCATCCTATGACTCAGCTCCACTAAATAATAGAGGCTTAAGCCTCTCAAATCTCTCTAGCCTCATCTGTTCATCATCATTCATAATGGGACCCACCTGGGCCTGAGCAACTACAACCGACTGGACTAGTAATACCCCAGGTATCTGAAGTCCGTACACTACCTGCTCTGAAGTACGCGCGATAGGGGTACGAGTGCCTCCCCCGGCCTGAGAAGTAGCTGGTGCAAAAAGTCAATATCTTGGCCAAAGCCTCCTGAAGGCCTAGAAACACAATAGGCATAGATGATGCCTGAGCTGGTCCCACCGGCTCAACTATATCTGGAATTTGCTCTTGAGGTTGGGGCAACTGGTGGGTCTACAGGTGCTGCTCTAGCTGCTGTACTAGTTGCGCCTCGACCTCTACCACGACCCCGACCTCTCGGGGCTCTAACTGGTGGTACTGGTGACTATCCACCCGATCCGGTAGCATGTGTCTAACTGTTAGAGAATAGAATAATAGAAGTTTAGTTCCCCGAATCAACAAGTCGCACGACCAGAATACAAGAAAGTGAAATTTTTCTAAGGGTTCGGCAACCTCTCGAAGATAAGTACAGCGTCTCCGTATCGGTCCGCAAGACTCTACTAAACCTGCTCATGACTCGTGAGACCTATGTAACCTAGGCTCTGATATCAACTTGTCACGACCCAAAATCTCACCTATCGTGAGGGAGCCTATATCGATACTACGCAAGCCGACAACCTCAATAAACCACAAATTCTTATAGGTTTGAAAACATAATAAATAAATTTAAGGGTAAAAATCTACAATTTCTGATACAAAATATTGTGTCTTTAAAAAAATATACTTCCAAAACCGGTGTCACTGAGTACATTAGCATCTAAATGATAACATAGTCTGAATGATAAACCCATGTCTGAAAATATAGAATAGTAAAAATAATTAAAAGAAAAGAGAGTGAAGGTCTGCGGATGCCAAGAAGCTACCTTGATAGTCTCCAACAGATAAATCTCTGAAATCTAACAGTCACCATATCCGGAAGTACCTGGATTTGCACACGAAGTAACAAAACTTACCTTTGGGTTGAAAGTAGTGATGAGCTCAATAGGTACAGTCCAGTATAGAAATAACAGTACAGAAATATAGGCATTTTTTCAAGTTCAACATATGACTCAATACAAATAAAATAAATCAACTCTGAAGGATATAAGGAATATGACATCTCTATATCTACATGCCAAACTACATGTTGTATATGATGCACCATAATGGAACCTCATGTACTCACACTCTCAGAATACTCAATCACTCAGTATTGTGTATGGCCAATTCAGCCCAGGGAAGATCCATCAACAAGTATATATATCACTGACAACCAGTCACTCAGTACTGTATAAGGCCAATCCAGCCTAGGGAAGATCCATCTCACAATATAAATAATTAGGTAAGATCCATCCCAAAATATGAATGATTCAGGCAAGATCCATGCCCAGGGAAGATCCAACCCTTAATATAAATGATTCGGGCAAGATCCATGCCCAGGGAAGATCCATCCCTCAATATAAAATTTATTGCGCTCATTGTGGGTAGGTGGGTGGGGGTGCACACTCCGGAGGGGCTCCTTCAGCCCAAGCGCTATAATAACCCAAATCCAGGCATAAAACAATAAAACATGCTGCGACATACAACCCGATCCCACAAATATAACTCACAATTAGGCCCTCGGCCTCACTCAGTCATTACCCACTCCAGTTTTTCGGGCTCACAATGATATGAAAATCAACCCAACAGATTATATGATGTATCGATGAGTGGCAACAGAGACTGAGATACGATATGCAATTGATAGATGTGACCGAGTACAAAATTATAAATTTAAACAAGTAATTCAATAGCAACACAGCCTCTGGGGATCCCAAAATATCAGCACATAGTCTAAACATGATTTAACATGAGTCTCGGGTCAATTTCTCTAACACACTGGAGGATATGTGGATAATGACATGATTATTTTATTATGCAACTCCACAGAATCAAATAAGTCACAATTTTTATGGTGCACGCTCACGCGTCCGTCACCTAGCATATGCTTCACCTCCATACCAATCATATAACACGTAATTCAGGGATTTATATCCTCAATTCTTTATTCCAATAAGCCTTTGCTTGGCGAATTAGCCTCTGAACGCCTCAAATCTAGTCACAATTAATTCGATACAGTCAGCACAAATTGTAGGAATTAATTCCATAGGAAAATACTCAATTTTTCAATAAAAATCCGAAATTGAACTTAAAAATCAACAGTGGGGCTCACGTGTCGGAACCCGACAAAAGTTACAAAATATGAACGCCTATTCAACCACGAGTCCAACCATACCAATTTTATCAAATTCCGAAATCAACTCGACCTTCAAATCCTCAAATCTTATTTTCAAATACCTAGGTGCAAATTCTCTAATTACACCTTAAAAACTCGTAATTTAGTCAGATTACTCATGATAATTCAATATAATTGGCTAACAATGATAACAAGTGACTTAACTCAAGATTTTTCGTGAATTCTCTCTGAAAAGTCGCCCCAACCTAGTGTTTGAAGTCCAAATATGAGAAAGAACCTCGGAACCCCTCGTTTTAACACTGCTAGTGTTTTTGCTTCTGCGGTCCACTAAGACATTTCTGCGGTTCCGCTTTTGCAATAAAGCTCCCGCTTCTGCGACGCAAACAACCCTCTAGCCTTTATGCTTTTGCGATCGTCCAGACGCAGATGCGTGTCCGTGTATGCGGTCAGCCATGCGCACCTGTGATCCCTGACTTCCCTAGCCCACTCCGCTTCTGTGATTCCATGCTCGCTTCTGCGGGCTCGCACCTGCAAGCCAAATTCCGCATGTGCGATTGCAATAGAAGGCAAAAATTTCCAGCATCTGTTTTAAGTCCAAATTTGATCCGTTAGCCATTCGGAATCCATACGAGGCCCTCGGGACCTTAACCAAAAATACCAAAAAGTCCTAAAACATCATATGAACTTAGTCGATGCATCAAATCACATCAAACAACGCTAAAAACATGAATCCCGCCCCAATTCAAGCTTAACGAAAACTAACGAATTCCAACTTCTAGATTCGATGTCGAAGCCTACAAATCAAGTCCGATTGACCTTAAATTTTGCACACAAGTCATACGACACAACGGACCCATTCCAACTTTCAGAATCGGATTCCGACCCTGATATCAATAAAGTCAACTCCCGGTCAAACTTCCAAATCTTCTATTTCGTATTTTAGCCATTTCAAGCCAAATTCAACTACCGACTTCAAAATAGATATCTGGACGCACTCCTAAGTCCGAAATCACCATACGGAGCTATTGGAACCATCAAAATTTTATTCCAGGGTCGTTTACATATAATTCATTATCGTGTCAATTATTTCAACTTAAGCTTTAAATCTTGGGACTAAGTGTCCCAATTCATTCTGAAACCTCCCCGACAAGTCACATAATTACACTTGAGCATAAAATATTCAGTAAATGGGGGAACGAGGCTGTAATGAACAACATGCAATATGAGCCAATGCTACTAAAATAAGTAAATTGGAACCATGAATATAACATAATTTTAAAATCCAAAAAAATAGTTTACCATATGTCAAATTCCAACATAATAATAGTAAGTTCCACTACAAAGATTAGAAAATATAATAAGTTTATAACCACATTCAACAACGAATTTTCCACTTTAATTGCACCACTCATTATATACCAAGTTTGTTAATGACTTATTATTTTTAATATTATGAGGTGTAGTTTCAAAAATAAAATAATAAAATAAATAAAAAATAAAATATAAGCAATTTCATGAAATCACTAGAAGTAAAGGTAGAGAAATAAAATATAAATAATGTACAAAGAAAATCTATTTTAAAATTTCAATAAAAAATTAAGAAGTAAAAATAAAATTAAAAAATAGAAATAAAAAGTTATAAAGGAAGAAAAATAAAAATAAAAATAAAAGGGAAATAAACTAAAAAGCAACCTTGTAATTATACAGTGTAATTACTACCAATTCTCACCTCCCCCTTGAGGATGGAGAGTGTAATTACACCCCTCCAATTACACCCAATTTCATGCTGACCAAGTAATTACTTGCCAAACAAACATGCCAAACTGTAATTACACTCAATTATACCCAAATCCAATTCTTAGGTGACTTTCCAAACATGCTCCAACGAAAAAAAAAAAAAAAAAACATAAATAGCCAGCCCACTGCTATAGTTTACTGTAGTTGGCCACAACAAACTTTAGCCATAAGCTGCCAAACCTCAAGGTTACCTAGGTTAAAAAAACAGAAAGAGAAAAAATGCCTCAACAAATGGTGGCGACAATTATGGATCAGGATTACCTTGTGGATTCAACGTTTTAATCTCCGAAACAAAACCCCAAAAAGTTCACCAACATTTAAATCATTAATTATTTGCAAAGGATTTATATCCAAAGTTGAGAAAAAGTGGATAAAAGAAGGGCGAAATAACATACCACTTCAGCGAAAAGTGAATATTTTTAGAAAATGTATACACGTATAAATAAATGCATAATTAAGTAATTTAATATATAAATACCGGTTATACACATATTATACATTGATTTATTTAGTAATTACATCGTGCATAAATATTTTTTTTTTTGCATAAATCAGTGTATAATCAGTAATTTAATGTATAAGTACTGATTATACATATATTATACATTAATTACATCATGCATAAATGAATTTTTTTCTCTATCTCTCCGCTTTCTTAAAATATATTTATACAAGGCTTATACACTAATTACACAATGTATAAATAATTTTTTCTCTCTGTCTCTCCTTTTATATTAAAATATAAATACATATTATACAGTGCTTATGCACTAATTATACAACGAACGACTGAAGACCGGCGAACTTGACGAAGAAGAAGCAGCAACAATAATCAATAGTAGTACCAAAAAACAAAGAGATAGACAAATCTGCCTAAACAAACCACCTGAACCTCCATCACTGTCGTTTGTTTCATTCTTTTGGACCTTCCACTTTCACAATTTTTGGACGAAAAGATGTCCTTGTTTATTCATCTTTGCATAATCAAAATCAGTAAGGCAGAAAGTATATGATGACAAATTATACAAAAGAGAGATACTAGAAAATGGGCGAAGGAAATGGTGTGATTTTGATAAGAGAAATACTAACAGTTAATGATAAACAAATCCCTAAATTATAGGATGAGAGAGAAATACTATCAGTCAATGAAATACATAGGTACTAATTAATATTTAATTAAGTCAGGCAGGCATGATTAAAGCGACCGTGCTAAAACTACGGAATTCGGAAATCCTAACACCTTCGTCCGGATTAACAGAATTCCTTACCCGGTCTTCTGGTTTCGCAGATTTTAAACAGAGTCAAATTTCCTCGATTTGGGATTTTAAATAAACTGGTGACTTAGGACACCATTACAAATATTCCAAGTGGCGACTCCGATTAAATAAATAATTTCATTTCAAATAATATCATTTTGATTGAAAAAACTCCCCATCCCTCTTGAAAAAAAAAAAAGGAGTGACAGCACTTGCAAGTATAATTTTTCTCAACGTAGGATTTAACTTGCATAAAGTTAAATAATACTATTACTTTGGTTTGGCTTGTAAAATAATTGGTAAACAATTTATATAGGGTGGACAGTGTGTCACAGATAATTGGTAAATATGTATGGAAAAAAGCAACCATTATGCATGGGTTTTCATATTATTTTTTTATCTTCGACAACGTTAATAATTACTCCATCCGTTTCAAACTAAATGAGGTAGTTTGACTCGACACAGAGTTTAGGGAAAAAACGAAAGACTTTTGAAATTTGTGGTATTAAAAGCTTAAGGGGTAAAGCTTTGTGGGGCCATGACTTTTGTGTGGTTATAAAAGCTTCCATTAAGGATAAAATAGGTAAAATGAGGAGTTTAAAGTTGAAATATTTCCATATTTAGAAATGTGTCATTTATTTTGGAATAGACTAAAAAGGAAAGTATCTCATTTAATATGAAACGGAGGGAGTACTTGTTATTAATATATGAATTTTTATATGTTACACAGTTTAAACAAGGAAGTAATTATATAAAGTAAAATCTAAGTCGATTTTTAAGTCCAAAATATTAGAATTTCCTACATAATACAAATAAAGAAAGAATTAATAAGTAAAATGTCAGTTGATTTTAAAGTCCTAAAGTTTAGAAAAGTTACTTAGATTACAATTTCGTCAAAATATAAAATATATTTTAAAAGAATAATAAAGGTGAACGATATTTTTTTAAGGATTCTCACGCTTTTAATATAGCGGAGATTATATACCCCGACGTATACAACATACAAAACTATGATATGTGTAATTTTTTAATGGACGAAATTTGTAAATAGGTACAAATAGTTAACTGTTTTTTTTACTCCACCTGGTAGTTGTGAATCTCTTTAATTTATTTTTACTAATTGAGTTTGATCTAGTCCTTTAAAAAAGTATTTTTTGCTGATCCGCCACCACAACTGAGAAGCATATTTTTTAAGAGAACAAATCTTTTATTGATAGACACGACAGAAGACGGGATCTTCACGGCCCGACGTCCTGTAGAGGACGACAAGCAACAAATAGAGGACATATGATTTTTATAATAATGTAGGTCCAATAGGAGGTATTAGGAATATACTCTCGAATATTCCCTATGACAAGTCCTTTAGGGTTCAGAAGAGGATTGTTCCTTATATATAGTGGGAGATAAATCTTGTAAGGGGGCACCGAAAAAAGTTAACAAAGAGTGTCAATTGTAACACCTTCTTACATAAAGGATTAACGTCTTTTACATGTGATTGGTTGCTTCCGTAAAGATCAAGAAATATTATTCAGTGTGTTCATTTTCTATTATCTCTTGAGTTCTAGAGTTTATTATACTTAGCTAGGATTTACCCCTTCATCATCTTTGATTGATTTGTTCATAAAGGTTCCAATATCTTTTGAGTCAAACAATTTGACGCCTTCTGTGGGGATTTCTTTAGCTGAGATTTTAGTTTCATCTAGATCCTTAAAAGAGAAAACACCTCTCCTTAGCCTCGCAAAAACCAACATGGCAGGAAAGGGGGAAGCAAGATTAAAGGCAGTAGTAGGTGTCACAAACAACCTCCTGGATTCCATCAACCAAGCCAGGAGGGAAGACAAAGAAAACACAATGTCAAGCGCTACACTTGAGGGAGATACCTTGCCACCCCCCCACCCCCCCCCGAACGAAAGCGTGATTGTCTCGCGCGAGAGAGGAACCTCAACATCCGCAGCAGGAGAAGCACCACCGGCAGTGAAAAGGCTATTAGAAGAATGGTTGACAAACATCTTGAGCAAGATTCTCGACAAACCGGTTCAAAAGGATATCGGAGGCACGATACCCGTAAACATCGCAATTGTCGCTGATGAACCAGAAACTCCGCGCACAGGTAACGCTCATACTTCATTGATGCAGGTAACGACTCCCTTGCAGCTATCTTAAAGAAAATGGAAGAAATGGAGAATGAGAACAAGACGCTCCATGAACAAATGAAGGAGCATCAAGAAAGGGTCAATAAAAAACCAGGCGCCCCGAAGTTGCTACCAAAGAGAGACATTGGTCGATTCATCGAGCAACTATACAGTGAAGAGGCAGCCCCCCACTCTATTCCAAAAACCTGCAAAATGCCGCCATATTTGAAAATATACGATGGCACTACGGACCCGGAAGATCACATAATCCACTACGTCAAGGCAGTAAAAGGTAATGATCTGTCAAAGGAACATGTGTCATCGGTGCTGCTGAGAAAGTTCGGCGAAACCCTGACAGGGGGAGTGCTGACATGGTATTCCCAATTACCGGCACGGTCCATATCAACCATGTGAAATTCACCACTACGCATAAACTCAAGCGTATAGTTTCTCACGAACGGTATGATGACCTCGAAGATAGTATCATCTTCGATAAGTCAGATACTAACGGTTTGTCTTTCCCTCACTATGATGCTTTGGTTATAACTTTACGCATCGCGGACACCGATGTAAAAAGAATAATGGTTGATGCCAGAAGCGGCGTATGTATTATTCACCCACGAGTCCTCATGCAGATGAGACTGGGGATAAGATAGTACCGTGCTGCATAACACTAACGGGTTTTAATAATGCAGTGGAACGAACCTCTAGAGAGATAGTGCTACCCGTTCTGGCCGGAGGGGTCACTCTGGAAACGACGTTCCATGTCATGAACCAGGAAACAACCTACAACGCCATCATAGGATGTCCATGGATACACGCCATGCGAGCCATCCAATCGAGTTTCTATTAAGTAATCAAATTTCCTAACCCATGGGGGACATTCAGCATCCGGGGCGAGCAACGCACCGCCCAAGAATGCTATCGAATCGCTCAAGATTGTACACACTCCCAACAACTAAAGGGAGAAAGTGCAGAAGCATAGCAATCAGCCATATCAGGAACCAAATTCGACGAACAGACAGAGGCCATCAAAGACTCAGATGTCGTAGAAGCCTGCAAAGCCACAGTAGAAGACCTCGACCCAGTTCAATTAGACAACACCGACAACACGAAAAAAGCCTATATTGGGCACAACCTCTTAGAACCAGTAAGTACTATGAATTCTTAACTAACAATGCCGATTTGTTCGCTTTCTCCCGTTCAGATATGCCAGGAATCCCAAGGGACATCGCCACGCACAGACTGAATGTCGATCCCCTCTACCCGCCAGTGCGACAAATGAGGGGAAAGTTCAATGCCGCAATCAGTGATGCGGTTAGCGAAGAAGTCGATAAACTGCTCGCCAATGGTTCCATACGAGAATCAAAGTATCCTCAGTGGGTCGCCAATATGGTCATGGTAAAGAAGAAGAACGGGAAGTGGCGGATGTGCGTCGACTTCACCGACCTGAACAAAGCATGCCCAAAAGATTCCTTTCTGTTACCCCATATCGACAAACTCATCGATGCCACGGCGGGGCACGAACTATTAAGCTTCTTAGGTGCTTATTCTGGTTACAACCAAATTCTCATGGTAGAAGAAGACCAAGAAAAGACTACTTTCATTACCCACCAGGGAACGTACTGCTACAGAGTCATTCCATTCGGACTCAAGAACGCAGGAGCGACGTATCAAAGGTTAGTCACCAAAATGTTCAAAGAACAACTCGGGAAGACTATGGAGGTCTACATCGACGACATGCTAGTAAAGTCAAAGAGGAAGGAGGATCACATTGGTCATCCGGAAGAAGCCTTCGAAATATTGAGGCAATACAGAATGAAATTGAATCCCGATAAATGCGCCTTCGGCGTAACCTCAAGAAATTTTCTCGGTTTTTTGGTGTCGCAAAGAGGTATCGAGGCCAACCCGGATCAGATCAAAGCAATCGAAGGAATACCGGAGACACTGAGCAGCAAAAAATAGGTACAAAAATTGACTGGACGAATAGCCGCCCTGTCGAGGTTTATCTCACGGTCGTCAGACAGGTGCGATAAATTATTTAATATACTAAGGAAGGAACACTGACTAATGTGGAATTCAGAATGCATCGATGCCTTAAGAAAACTGAAAACATGCATGTCCTCACTGCCACTACTTGTCAAAGCAGAGCCGGGCGAATGCCTCCTGGTGTATCTAGCAGTCTCCGAAGTCGCGGTAAGTGCAGTCTTGGTCCACGAAAGCAAAGGTATGCAGTCTCCGATTTATTATATCAGCAAAACCTTGATCGATGCCGAAATAAGGTACCCCCCCCCCCTTGAGAAATTAACTTTGGCATTAGTCGTAGCTTCACGAAAGCTTGGACCGTATTTCCAATGTCACCCTATAAAGGTGGTGACGACCTTCCCCCTTAGGGGCATCCTACACAAACCCTGATCTATTGGGTAGATTGGCCAAGTGGGCCATAGAACTAACCGAGCATGATATAACGTATCAACCGCGAACTGCTATAAAGTCGCAAGTGCTCGCCGATTTCAACGCAGAAATATTGCCTGACGTAGAGCAGGAGGCGCTCCGTGCTTTTGCACATTCCGACCTATGGGTCCTCTACACGGACGGCGCATCTAATGCATCAGGATCGGGACTAGGACTCATCCTCAAAGTCCCTACGGGTGAAGTGATTCGCCAATCCATACGGCGCCCCGAAATGACTAACAATGGGGGCGAGTATGAAGCTGTGATTGCAGAGTTGAAATTAGCTCTTAAATATGGTGCTCGATGACTTGTCCTCCATTGCGACTCTCAACTCTTGGTGAATCAAGTCACTGGGACTTTCCAAATCAAGGAGCAGAGACTACAGAAATACCAGTCGGAAATTCACAATCTGCTACCAGAATTTGATGAATATCGCCTCGACCAGATACCCATGGCTCAGAATATCGAAGCAAATGGTCTCGCTATGCTAGCAGCAGCCACCAGAAATATCAACAAAGAAAACATGATCACCCTTCTCCATTCGTTGATAGACCAGGTCGAGGTACATTCCATAAACCTAACTTGGTACTGGCGCAACCGTACCGTAACATATTTGCAGGAAGGAACACTCCCACAAGACAAGAAAGAAGCCAAAAAGTCCGAGCACAGGCGGCTAGGTACAGCCTCGTAAATTTTGACCATTACAAAGGGACGTTCGGCGGCGCCCTGGCCAAATTTCTTGGGCCAAATCAAACAAGGCGAGTAATAGAAAAAGTACACGAGGGGCACTGCAGTGCACATACGGGAAATCGTGCCCTCGTCAGGTGCCTCATCCGCGCAGGATACTACTAGCCCACCATGAAAAAGAAGTCGCAGATTACGTCAGGAAATGTGAGTAGTGCCAAAAATACACCCCTATGATACACCAAGCAAGAGAACTCCTACATTCCGTCACATCGCTATGGCCATTCATAAAGTGGGATGGATATTGCCGGACCCCTTCCGGCAGGGCGAGGTAAAGTACGTTTCCTTTTGGTTTTAACTGACTATTTTTCTAAGTGGGTGGAAGCAGGTGCATATACTCAAATACGTGAGCAAGAGGTTATCGTGTTCATATGGAAAAATACAATATGCCGCTTCGGCATTCCCAAAGAAATCAGCTGTGACAACGGGCCTCAGTTCATCGGAAAGAAAACAACTAAGTTTTTTGAGAAATGGCACATTAAGCGAATACTCTCCACACCATACCATCCCGCCGGCAATGGCCAAACCGGATCATCCAATAAAACAATTTTGAATATATTAAAAAGAAGCTTGAGGACGCCAAAGGGCTATGGCCTGAATTGCTGCCAGAAGTACTATGTGCATATCGCACCACACCAAAAACTAGCACAGGCGAGATGCCATATTCATTAGTCTACGGGACTGACGAGATTATACCCGTCGAAGTCGAAGAACCCAGCTTGAGATACTCCAACAAGAGCGGACCAAGTAACGACAAAAGAAGGTTATTAGACCTGGATGAAGTCGAAGAGCGAAGAGATATGGCTCACGTGAGAATGGTAGCCCAAACGCAACAAGCAGAAAGGTACTATAATAAGAAGGTCAAAATACGACCACTCAAGGTCGGACACTACGTCCTCAAAGCTAAAACACAAGCAGCAAAGGATCGTAATGAGGGAAAATTGGGAACAAACTGGGACGGGTCATACAAAATCACGACGACAACAAATAAAGGAGCATTCCAATTAGAAACGATGGAAGGAAAACTACTTTAAAACAATTGGAATATCACCCACCTCAAATACTTCCACTTCTAAAAAGAGACGCCGCCTAAGTCGTACTCTTTTTCCCTCATCCGGTTTTTGTCCCAATCGGGTTTTCTCGGTGAGGTTTTTAATGAGGCGTCAAGGGAGACGCCTCGAGGTCCGAAGTGTTATTCATTACCCCGCCCATTGAAATGATCTCCAGGCAGAGTAATGAAGGGACTGTGTATAAACAACCAAATCTCCCGTTGTATGTAATCTCCATTGTATGTACAAAGTCAGCAAGTATTTCCTATAAGAATATGATCAAATCTCCAACTCATGAATGAAACTAGCGTCCACGATACTCCAGCAAGTAAAACAGAGCGCCACCCTTACAACAGGGATGAAAAATGAGTTCGACTTTATTCGAACCACGATAGGATACTACTTCGACGCCAGCTCGAAAATAACATCCCAATGGCTAAGGCCATCGACAAAAAATGAGTTCGACTTCATTCGAACAACGAAGGGATACTACTTCGACGCCAGCTCGAAAGTAACATCCCAATGGCTAAGGCCATCGACGAAAAATAAGTCCAACTTCATTCGAACCACGACGGGAAACTACTTCGACACTAGCTCAAAAGTAACATCCCAATGGCTAAGGCCATCGACGAATGTATTGGTAAAAATTAAGTTCATATATATTGAATTTAATGAAAGATGACTTGTCATGACACGTAAACTGGTAAAAGCATGACGATCAGCAAAGAATAGTTAAAGAGGCACGAGATACAACAGGCACGAGCAGAGATTCAAGAGACTCGGTACCCGCACCTCTTTATGTTCAAAAGACAAGCTAAGAGAATAAACCTGACAACAAAAGTAGGAACGGATACAGTATTTAATAGGCATTAAATACTGAGAACGTTAGAGAATCTGTATTGAATTGCAATGATTGTAACTTAGCATTAAATACCTTTAATTTTCTATAATGGCCTTATTATGACAAAGGAAAAACGTATCAACTAGAAATAGCTATAAATGGGGCAACCGGATCATTTCTAAGGACACGAAAAACTACTAGAATATACTGATTTACTTTGCTTTCCATTTGACCTTTATTTACATACATTATTCATATTATTTCTATTAGATTATCATTAACCTGAGTTCTTCTAAAAATAAGCTTTGGCCAAAATTCCATTTTTTGGTTAAACGAATTGGTTCCGTTACCGGGAATCTAATAATCATTTTGCTTTCTTAAGTCAATTCTCTCATCAAACAACCTACTATGTTGAATGTCAACAACAATAGTTAACAAGGCCTTCAACAACAAGAAAATAATGCAGGTGACAGGTCTTCACCTCCTTCACCACATGATTCACAACTTCAATCACGAGAAGGAACTCCAGATGGCTCTGAAACAAACAATGGAGTTGCAAATCAAAACGGAGTCGAGGTGATTCAAAATGATGGAGTTGTAAACGAACAAGCACTTGATGATGCCTTAAAAAATTTGATTCCTCAACAAGTTAGTAATGATATTCGTGCTTTTACTAGCCAGTTGCCAGTTGTGCCACCAACACCAACTCCAAATCATAACACATTGGAAAACCCACGTTCTGGGCTCATGCATTCAGGCACTAGTGGAACTCCAAGCGAGTCTCGTGATGGTGAACCAAGTAAGATAGTTAATTCTGATTTACAACATTCAGTTCTAACCTTGCACAAGCAGCTCAAGGAACAAAGTGATCACATAGAGCAAATACCTAGAGTACCACCTGTAATCAAAGGAATAGACATGGACAAATATTCACAACAACCTTGGAAGCCAAGTGCTGCTCCCCTTCCAATTCCAAAGAAATTCAAAATGCCCGATATTCCAAAATACGATGGAACAACTGATCCACGAGACCACGTGACGACATTCACAACTGGCGTGAAAGGAAACGACTTAACCAAACAAGAAACCTAATCAGTATTGTTCAAGAAATTTAGTGAAACACTCACCAATGGAGCATTGACATGGTATTCTCTCTTACCCGAAAACTCTATAAATTCTTCCGCTGAGTTTGTAGATTCATTCATCAAAGCGCATTCGGGAGCTCAACAAGTCGAGAAAAGAATGGAAGATATTTTCAAAATCAAGCAAGGAGACTCAGAGTTGCTTAGAGAGTTCGTGGATTGATTCCAGCGTGAAAGAATGACGCTACCACGAGTACCGGACAACTGGGCAGCTATAGCCTTTACCACTAATTTGAATGAGAAAATCTCAAAAGCCACGAGGCGACTCAAGGAAAGTCTTCGTAAATTCCCAGCAACAACTTGGAATGACGTTTACAACAGATACAGTACGAAGCTAAGGATAGAAGAAGATATTAACCCACGGTCTCAAAAAGAGGAAAAGGTAAGTTCGTGACATGCGAAAACCGAAAAAAGGTGTAAAAATAGATACAAACCATGGGCCCAGCGTGAAAAAATTCACGATCAAAGCAAGACAATTCAAGGTATGATCATAGATCGAGGAATAGAGAGTCAGGTTCATCCTCAAGGTTTGAGAACGATCGAAACATGCGAGAGACGCGAGACGATGATAGAAACTTGAAGGCATGTTTCGGCGGTTACAATTTTAACGTCAGCACTTCCGAGCTCGTAGCCGTTCTGAGAAGCATGGGTGATAAGGTGCGGTGGCCAAAGGAAATGAGATCAAATCCAAATAGGCGCAATCCTGATCACCGGTGTGAGTTTCACAATGACCATGGTCATAAAACAACAGATTGTAGGCGGTTACAAGGTGAGGTGGACCATTTATCAAAGCAAGGGTATCTTACCGAACTATTTAGCGAAAAGGGTAAGCAAGCATACATGAAGAACAAGCAGGAGCAGCCCAAACCCCCTTCTCCGAAAAGGACCGTTAACGTTATAAGTCAAAGAAATTAATGGCGTGACATATACGTCAGCCAAGAAAGTTTCTAAAGTTATAGTTACACACGAGAAGCGGGTTCGACATGTTCTGGAGGAAGAAAGTATTACATTTGATGATGCAGACGCGGACGACGATAACTCCCCACAACGATGCACTGGTAATTTCTCTACTTGTACATGATACTAATGTAAAATGAGTTTCGATTGATCCAGGTAGTTCCGTGAACATTATTTTGCTAAGACTGGTACCTAAGGCACATACCCTGTCCGGCTTCGATAATTCGAGCGTTGTGACAAAAGGAGAGGAACACTTACAACATTCGCAGAAGGAGTGGTAAAAGAAACGAAGTTTCAGGTGGTAGAGATGGAAAGGGTTTACAATATAATTCTCGAAAGACCATGGATACACGAGATGGATGTTGTTCCATCCACCTTACATCAAGTTATGAAATTCCCATCACCATGGGGAATACGTCAAATTCGTGGGGATCAAAAAACTTCCAGAAGCATCAATTCTGTAGCAGATTCAAGTATGAACAACAAAGAAAAGTAGCAATTACAGAATCCAATTGAGGATATCATAGCACAAACCTCAACTGAACAAGGGCAGACAGATGTGGACTCAAGGCCCGATTCCATTCAAGAGCCAGAAGAAAATGAAAATATCAAAACAACAGTTGAAGAATTAGAGGTTGTAAAGTTGTTTGCACAATGGCCTGAAAAGAAAGTTTATATTCGGGCCAACTTAAGCCACGACTTGAAATGTAAGTTGATTGAATTTTTTAAAAACTAACATAGATTTTTTAGCCTGGTCCCATTCTGATATGACAAGAATACCCCCAGAAGTAATGACTCACAAGCTAAATGAAGACCCATCGTATCCACCTATCAAGCAGAAAAAGAGAAAGTAGGGGATTTTCAAAAACCAAGTGATTCAAGATGAGGTTCGAAAATTATTAAAATTTGGGTCTATCCGCGAGGTAAAGTTTCCTAATTGGTTAGCCAACACTGTAGTAGTACCGAAAAATAGTGGCAAATGGCGAGTTTGTGTAGATTACACCGACCTTAATAAAGCATGTCCTAAAGATTCTTTTCCATTACCACATATAGATCAACTGATTGATGCTACTGCAGGACATGAATTGTTAAGTTCTTTAGATGCATATTCAGGGTACAACCAAATCAAAATGGATCCCCTAGATGAAGAAAAAATATCATTTATAACAGACAGGGGGACTTATTGTTATAAAGTAATGCCATTTGGTCTCAACAACGCTGGAGCCACATATCAAAGGCTGGTGACCAAGATGTTTCTGGAACACCTAGGAAAAACTATGGAAGTCTACATATATGATATGTTTGTCAAATCTCAAAAGTCGAGGGATCATATACGACATTTGTCTAATACATTTCAGATTTTACGAAAGTTCAATATGAAGCTAAATCCCGAGAAATATGCATTTGGCATCTCGTCAGGTAAGTTTTTGGGTTTTCTTGTTTCTAACCGAGGTATTGAAGTAAATCCTGCGCAGATTAAAGCCATTGAAGAAATTCCTGACATGCTCACAAGTAAGAAAGAGGTGCAGAGATTAACGGGAAGAATTGCAGCCTTGGGGAGATTCATTTCTAAGTCATCAGAAAAATATTTTAAATTCTTTTCAGCTCTCAAAAAGCAAGATCAGTTTGAATGGTCTGAGGAATGTCAACGAGCGCTCAAAAACATGAAGACATACCTGTCAAATCCACCGTTGCTAGCAAAACCAAAAGACGGAGAAAGGTTACTTGTCTATCTAGCTGTTTCGGAAGTAGCGGTAAGTGCTGTTCTGGTTAGTGAGGATCAAGGTAAACAGTCTCCAATTTATTATGTTAGCAAATCGCTATTAGATGCAGAGACACGATATCGTCAATTAGAAAAACATGCACTTGCATTAATCATGGCATCTAGGAAATTTAGGCCTTATTTTCAATGTCACACTATCTCTGTAGTAACTGCATATCCCTTGCGTAATATTTCCCACCCTCGGGAGTCGTGATGGCGCATACTAATGTGAGCTAGGCAAGCCAATCATTTGAACAATTTAACTTTTTACCCATTTTATATTCTTTAACAATTACGAAGATATAACATTTTAACAGCGGAATTTAACATAAGCGGAAGAAAAATAATAAGCTATCTGAACATGAATATCTAATACAACTGTTTGAGTCTCGACTACCCAGAACTGGTGTCACAGTTTCACAGACGGTCTAAGAATACTACACATAAAGGTCGGAAAGAAATAAATTCAACACTGTCTCTGGAAATACATGAAGAAACAAGAATAGTAGATGGAAGAAGACACCAAGGCCTACGGACGCCTGCAGGACTACCTCGGGTCGTCTGATGGACAAGAATCAGCAATTCCACTACGGTCCAAAGTCTACAACACTGGGGTCCGCACAAAAGAGTGCAAAGTGTAGTATCAGTACAATCGACCCCATGTGCTGGTAAGTGTCTAGCCTAACCTCGGCGAAGTAGTGACGAGGCTAGGACCAGACCACCAAATAAACCTATATAGTTGTATAATATATAGCGGAAAGTAAAGCAGAAATAAACAAATAAACATAGGAGGGGGAAACATGCTTCAGGAAATAACAGATAAAACTGAATCTCAAGAGAATTATCAGGAAACCAAAATTCAACTTCTAACAAGGATAAGGAAAACAAAGGCAGATTTCACTCTCGGTTCACAACTCGTTACAGGCGTGCAACCTGATCCCATTTCTCATATCTTGTGGTAGGCGTACCACCCGCTCCCATTTCACTATATCTTGTGGTAGGCGTACCACCAGCTCCCATTTCATTAAATCTCGTGGTAGGCGTACCGCCCGCTCCCATTTTATAAAATCTCATGGTAGGCGTACCACCCGATCCCATTTCATTATATCTTGTGGTAGGCGTACCACCCGCTCCCATTTCATTAAATCTTATGGTAGGCATACCACCCGCTCCCATTTCATTAAATCTTGTGGTAGGCGTACCACCCGCTCCTATTTCATTAAATCTCGTGGTAGGCGTACCACCCGATCCCATTTCATTATGTCTTGTGGTAGGCGTACCACCCCCTCCCATTTCATTAAATCTTGTGGTAGGCGTACCACCCGCTCCCATTTCATTATATCTTGTGGTAGGCGTACCACCGGCTCCCATTTACAAGCCAACACAAAATCACAAGGAATCCTGGCAAGGGAACAAAAGAAACATAATAAATCCTCAATAAGGGAACAACAATATCAAGACAAACATCCCGGCAAGGGAGAATCAACTATAACCAATCCTAACTCGACTCCTACTCAGCTATACCCAAACTTGTTCCAACACCTAACTACCTCAGCTATAACTAAACTTGTTACATCACCTAACTACCTCAGCTATAACTAAACTTGTTACAACATCTAACTACCTCAGCTATACCATAATCCTTACCTAACACAAAGAATCATCAACCTAAGCATCCGTAATGTCAATTAAGAACACAATGCAAGGGAACCACAACTGGACGATAACCCGACAAGGGGGCAACATAATGATCTCTTCTCTTTCTCATTTTTACTTCACAATTCACTTAACAACTCGAGCCACTGCTCTAGAGTTCAATTATCACTTATACTTTCACAGTTCGTTATACAACTGGAGCCAACACTCCTCAATGTTCATAGGTCACAATTCTTTTCACAAGTCTACACAATAAATAGGAATTTTCACCAAGGCATGAATAATACAACGAAATCATGGATATCACAATATAAGACTAACGGTCATGCTCGACACCAACGTATAGATACTCGCCACCATGCCTATGCGTCGTACTCAACAAGAAGCAATTAGCAAATAGGACACAACTCCTAATCTCTCAAGCTAAGGTTAAACCAAACACTTACCTCGATGCCTCGAACACATTTCAAGTCTCAATTATAGATTTACCCCTTGATTCCACCGCCAATACACTCGTACCTTATCACAAATTACTTAATTACATCAATAAACGCTAAATGAAACAACCCCGATGCATGAACATGAGTTTTCCAAAGTTTTACCCAAAAAGTCAAAAATCTCCCCCGGGCCCACGTGGTCGAAACCCGAGGTTCCAACTAAAACCCGATTACCCATTCCCCCCCGAACTCAAATATGTAATTTGTTTTGAAATTGGACCTCAAATTGAGGTCCAAATCCCCAATTTTTGAAAAACCTAGGTTCTACCCAAAACACCCAATTTCCCCCATGAAAATCTTTGATTTTAGGTTGAAATCAGGTTAAAAGATGTTAATGATTGAAGGAAATGAGTAAAAACTAACTTACAACCGATTTGGAAGAAGACTTGTTCTTGGAAAATCTCCCAAAGGAGTTTGTGTTTGAAAAAGATGTGAAAAATGACTTAAAATCGGCTAAGTATAGAAAAATGCAGGTCTCGGTTATGGGAAATGCGAACAGGGGTTCGCAATTGCGAACCCCGACCTGCTGATGTGGGAATTGCAAAACTTTGTTCGCATTTGCGAACCCTTCTAAAATTCCGGACCTTCGCATTTGCGAGACCAGTGTCGCATTTGCGATGGTCGCATTTGCAACATATTGATTGCATTTGCGATCCCTGGCCAACATGGAAGCTTTCGCATTTTCGAAGAAAATTCTCGCATTTGCGAGGAAGGAGCAGGTCTGGGCTGTTTCTTATTTGCGAGGTAGCCTTCACATTTGTGAGCTCACATTTGCGAGCCAGGCTTCACAAATGCAAAGCCTGCAGGTCAGTTCATACCAGCTAACTTTTAAGTTCAAAAATGCACCCCGTGGACTATCCAAAACTCACCCGGGCCTTCGGGGCTCCAAACCAAATGTACACACAACCTCAAAAATATCCTACTGACTTATACGCGCGATCAAATCGCCAAAATAACATCATAAACATCAGATTAGACCTCAAAATCCATGAATTCTTTCAAACTTCTTAAAACATCAAATTTTCCAATTTAGGTCCGAATCACGTCAAATGACCTCCGTTTTTCATCAAATTTCACAGAAGCATCTTAAATCATATATAAGACCTATACCGGGCGCCAGAACCAAAATACGGGCCCGGAACTAACATGTTCTAATCAAATTTTATTTCCAATTTCCTTAACCAATTTCAGAAAATAATTTCTTTCAAAAATTCATTTCTCGGACTTGGGACCTCGGAATTTGATTCCGGGCATACGCCCAAGTCCCATTTTTTCCTACGGACCCTCCGAGACTGTCAAATCACGGGTTCGGGTCCGTTTACCCAAAACGTTGACCAAAGTCAAATTAACTCATATTATAATCAAAACTTATCTTTTTTTCACAAATTTTCATATTTAAGCTTTCCGGCTATGTGCCCGGACTGCGCACGCAAATTGAGGCGACTCTAAATGAGGTTTCAAGGCCTCGGAGACATAGAATTTAATTTAAAATAAGTGATGACCATTTGGGTCATCACACGGGTAGGTTAGCCAAATGGGCCATAGAGTTGAGTGAATATGACATCACATATCAACCCAGGACTGCAATAAAATCACAGGTGTTAGCTGATTTTAGTCAAGGGATGCAACTAGAAGCGGAAAAGGAACTACAAGTGTTCAACGGATCTAACTTAGGAACCTGGACTTTATTTACTGACGGTTCATCAAATGTGAAAGGTGCAGGTTTAGGAATATTTTTGGTACCACCTACGGGTGAAATCATTCGACAAGCCATAAAATGTGATCATGTAAGTAACAATGAGGCAGAGTATGAAGCCGTGATTGTAGGTTTAGAACTGGCACGTGAACTTGGCATAGAACAGATTATAATTAAAAGCGATGCGCAACTCGTAGTCAATCAGATGCTGGGGACTTATACAGCAAGGGAAGTAAGGAACAATACCTGGAAAAGGCACGAGATCTGCTTAGGCAATTCCAAAGCTGGAGGGATTTGCAGGTCCCATAGGAGGAGAATGTTGAGGCAGATGCCTTAGCCAATCTTGCATCTGTAGCAGAAGTAACAAATGAGGAAAACGCTTCTTTCATACATTTATTTCATTCGGTACTCGATCAAGACAAAAATGAGGTAAATTTCAATAACCTAACTTGGGACTGGAGAAACGAGATTGTTGCTTTTTTGCAATATGTAACCGTACCCGAAGACAAGAAAAAAGCTCATGCGCTTCGTAAAAAGGCTACTCAGTACTGTTTAAAGCAACGCAATCTTTATCGAAAAATGTTCGACGGTCCATGTCACGGCCCAAATCCCAAACCCGGCCGTGATGGCACCTCTCGTGAAGACAAGGCCAGCCAGAACAACTCAACACCTCTTTTAACAATTTATTCGACATTTAATAAATCCAAACGTGTGTAAATCATTCATAAATGCGGAAGAAACAACGATAATACTAAGGCAACCAACCCGACGCAGCCCAAACCGGGGTGTCACAAGTCATGAGCTACTACTGAGTTGCTATAAGTCTACGAAATAGAATATCTGATACAATAGTCTGAAGGAACTGAAAATAACATGAAATAGGGGAATCAAGGGCCTGCGGACGTCAACAGCTACCTCGAAACTCCAACTCGCTCCTGGTCCGGAAAGAATATCAGTGCTCAGGTGCGGACTCTGCTATGCCTGAATCTGCACGCACGATGCAGGGAGTAATGTGAGTACTCCGACCTAGTGAGTAATAATAATAAATGATAACCGAAGATAAGAAAACACATAACAGCACAAGGCAGTTCTATATCAGGCAGTAAATCACTTAAAGCAGTAAAATTCGTAAAGAGTCAAATGAAATCTAATCTTTAAAGACAGGTAAATCAGGTAAAACAGCAAAAAGATAGTGAATAGTAAAACTGCCCCTCGGGCCCAGTATCACTCGCTCAGAACAGTAACAGCCCCTCGGGCTCAATCTCAGTCACTCAGCATAGTATCACACCCTCGGGCTCACTCTCAAATCACATGGGTACCCGCGCTCACTGTGGGTGTGCAGACTCTGGAGGGGCCCCTTACGGCCCAAGCGCTATATCAACATAAGGCCTGAAAGCCTCCTCACATCACACTCGAGGCCTGAAGGCCTCCTCACATCACACTCGAGGCTTGAAAGCCTCGTCACATCACGCTCAAGGCCTGAAAGCCTTCTCAGTCCAGGAAAGCATCATAAGCCCCTCGGGCATCAATAAGGTAATAGTGCTCAGCCCAAGCAACAGTGAAAATATCATTAAAGTCTCAAAATTCAATAAAAGCGGCTGAGTTTGTAAAACAGTATAAACATTAGGACTGAGTTCAATTAATAAATCAAAATAGTGACGAAACAATGATAACAATCCCCGAAGGATTCAAATAGTTGGCATTAAGCCCAAAATATGGCAATAAGCCCAAATCATGATGATATACAAGACAGCTCAGTCAAATACGCGGTAAAATATCGACGGGACGGACCAAGTCACAATCCCCAGTAGTAAACAACCCCGCGTTGCCATTAAGCGCGTGTTTCACCTCAATATAGCACTACGTTGTGCAAATCCGGGGTTTCAAACCGTCAGGATATCATTTACTATCATTACTCACCTCAAGCCGGCCAAAATCCTAGCTCGCTATGCCCTTGCCTCGCAAATCGACCTCCTCGCGCGTCGAATCCGATCAAAACCACAATGAATACGTTACAATAGGCTAAGGGAACATAACCCAATCGAAAATACTTGAAAAATATCGAAATTCACGAAATTTGCAAAACCCGAGCCTCGGGCCCACTTCTCGAAAATTAGAAAATTTAACATCATCGGATTCCTTATCTCGCCACGAGTCTATACATACTAAAAACTCCCAAATCCGAGCCCAAATGACCCATCAAATCTCACTTTAAAATATCAAATTCCAAGCCCTAGCTTTTCCCCCTTTTTGATGAATTTTCATAAATTTCTATGTTAATTCTACCATTAAATCATGTATTTAGGTCATAGAACTCACCTCCAATCACACCCAGTCGAAATCACCTTCGATTTCCGTCCAAAAGCTCTTAAGTTTGCTAAAAAATGGTGGAAATAAACCTTAGCTCGCGGAACAAAATGAGCTTTTAAAACCCTTCTCTGATCAGACATTTTCGCATCTGCGATAAATGAACCGCACCTGCGGTTACCGCTTCTGCGGTTTACCTTCCGCATCTGCGGATCTTCACTATGCCCAGGACCGCTTCTGTGGTCCATCTCCACTTCTGCGGCCACCACTTCTGCGGTCAAGTGTCCGCTTCTGCGGAACCTCCCTCACATACACGGACCGCTTCTGCGGTCAATAACCGCATCTGCGGAGTCCACACCTGCGGAAATCGTCCTCTTCTACGGAATTTCTCCAAATGGCCAACACTCGCACCTGCGACCCAATCATTGCATCTGCGGAACCGCATTTGCGGCCCCTTTTTTCCGCAGATGCGGAAATACCAGATACAAGCAATCTTCAGAAATGCATCAAGTCCAAAATTCATCCCGATGGCCATCCGAAATCACCCCGAGGCCCCCGGGACCTCAACCAAAAGTGCCAAACCATCCTAAAACATCATTCAAACTTGTTCCAATCATCAAAACACCACAAACAACACCAAAACTATCAAATTACATCGGATTCAAGCCTAAGTTCTTCTAAAACTTCCGAATTATTCATTTGATCAAAACCCGACTAAAACACCTCCGAATGACCTGAAATTTTGCACACAGATCCCAAATCACCAAACGAAGCTACAGTAACTCTCGGAATTCCATTTCGACCCTCGGGTCAAAATTTCACCTATCAACCGGAATTCGCCAAAATACTAACTTCGCCAATTCAAGCCTAATTCTACACCGGACCTCCAAAATCAATTCCGATCACACTCCTAAGTCACAAATCATCCCCCGAAGCTAACCGAATCACCGGAAATCACATCCGAGCCCTCTAACTCATAAGTCAACATCCGGTTGACTTTTTCCAATAAAAACCTTCCTTAAATAGACTAAGTGTCTCATTTTCTTCTAAAACTAATCCAATTCGACTCATTCACCCAAGACTCTTGTAATGAAACATAAGGAATCAGAAAATGGGGAAAGCGGGGCGGTAACTCACGCGATGACGGGTCGGGTCGTCACAGTCCATTAGCGAGATGTCTCGGGCCTTCTCAAACGGAATATGTAATGAGAGAGATACACGAGGGGCATTGTGGAAATCACTTGTAAGAACCATGATTAGAGCAGGCTATTATTGGCCTAAAATGGAAGAAGGAGCGGAGAATTTCGTGGCAAAATACGATAAGTGCCAAAGATACGGTAACAATATGCATAGACCTGCGGAGTTGCTACATCCGGTCATCGTACCATGGACTTCTATGAAATGGGGGATGGACATCGTGGGTCTACTACCATAAGCAAAAGGCAAGGTAAAATTCCTACTTGTACTCACTAATTACTTTACTAAATGGGTAGAAGCAGGAGCATTTCAAACAGGTACGAGAAAAAGAAGTCAGAGATTTCATTTGGCTAAATATTATATGCCAATTCGGTGTACCAAAGGAAATCGTGTGTGATAATGGCCCGCAATTTATAGGCGCACAAATCACAGAATTTTTTCAAAGTTGGCAGATCAAAAGGATTACCTCAACACCTTACCATCCAGTGGGTAATGGACAAGCTGAATCAACAAACAAAATTATTATCAACCATTTGAAGAAACGATTGGAAGAATCCAAAGGCAATTGGCCAGAATTGCTACCTAGTGTTCTATGGGCATATCGCACCACAACAAAAACAAGCACGGGTGAAACACCATTTTCACTGGTGTATGGGGCTAAAGCTTTAATCCCAGTGGAGATAGGAGAACCCAGCACGAGATATACACAAGCAACTAAGGAATCCAATGAAGAGGAAATGCGACTAAATCTTGATCTACTTGAAGGAAAAAGCAAAGCTGCATTAATAAGGATGGCAGCGCAAAAACAAGTTATGGAACGATACTACAATCAAAAAGCATGTCTAAGATACTTCAAGAGTGGGGACTTCGTACTCAAGAAAGTCTTTCAATCCACCAAGGCAGCTAATGCGGGAAAATTAGGTCTAACCTGGGAAGGACCCTACAAGATTCATGGTATTGCAGGGAAAGGAGCATACAAGTTGAAAACAATGGATGGTAAGATTTTACCTTCACATTGGAATGCTGTTCACCTGAAGAGATACTATTTCTAAAGGAGTACCTACAGGCAGGTATCCTCATTTTAAAATTTTGTTTTTGAATTCTTAAAATTTTACTAACGGTTTTAGATGATAGGCAATAAGCTAACCTGTACTAAATGATGAATCACGACCTGCAAGGCACGTGGAATAAATTAAAATTCCCGGTCTAGGGTTACAACTATTCTTATAGAAATTGAGACGGGTTAAGCAGCCTTCATCTATAATCGTACCTTCGAGTCCCGTATATTTTATTCCTTTACAGGAAAAGGACCAAACAAGAGGAGTAATCAAGTGCTCGAGACCTCATACTTCAAATCTCAAACACTTGGGGGACTATATAATATACATTGACACGTGCATAAAGAAGGCAAAGAAGATTGAAGTTCAAGCTTGAGAAGTTTACTCATTGAATGAGTCAGGTGCAAAGCAAAGTCACGAGCTAAAGCCAAAGCAAAACCTCATCATAGTTAGGTTAAAGGCAATATAGATGTATTGAAACGGGTTATAAATAAAAACCTTGTTGTATATTATTTTTTGAAAATCTGTTGTAAGGAAAACAGTTACGGAAAAGTTATAGAAGTTATTTAAATACATGTAAAATGTTATTTAAAGCTTGACATAGTTCAAATAAATACTTGTCAAAGTTATTTCAAGAAACATGTGTATTCCTATTTCTTTTGTCGTATATTAACACCATTATGAAGTTGAGACGTCTTCTTCATTAAGTGTCGAATATAAAATGGCCCTCTTTTATAAAATTCATGATTGATTCAAATATTCATGAAATAAAAAAAAGCATTTTTGTAAAATAAAAATACAAGTTATCCAGTAAGTCCTTAAATATAAAGGCAGGAATAAGCAAAACAGAAGTTCAAGTAATAACAAAAAAAACTTCTTAAAATTTATAGACTAAGTATAAACTTAGTCATAAACTAAAAATTGTTTATACAAAACACCCCGAAAAAGGTCTGGGGACTTAATGTTTTCAACAAACCCTCAAAAAGGACCAAGGGTTACAACCACATACCATCAAAAAAGAAGAAAAAAGGGGAAGTCACACATTATGAACTTGTCACTAAGGAGTTGAAGAAGGAACTGAAGCAGGATCATCAGCAGCAGCAGGCTCAACTTGATTTGAAGGAATTGGAGCACTCACCGCACCCGTATCATCTTCTATATTCTCAGAAGTTTCAGCCACAGGAGAAGAAAAGTCTTGGCTTTGCTAAGTCTTTTCGATGGTGTCTTTCATTTTAGCCAACTCAGCCTCTAAATTGAAATTTTCTTGGCTAACTTCTACAAGGGTATCATGGCGAGAATTCAAAAATGCCCAACTCACTTCAATTGCGGTTTTATCCTCGAGAATCTTGTAATCCTTTTCCCACTCAGCAATTTCACTTTTAAGTTTCTCATTCTCAACCAAGGCAGAATCATAAGAAATTTGAAGAGAAGCATGTGAACTCTCTAAAAAGCGAACCTTACCAGAAGATTCCCGGAGGTCTTCTTCATTTTGATTCAAAGTTTGCACATGTTCACCAGCATAAGCTTCTTTTTTACTTAAGAGAGCCTTCAACTCTCTGATTTCTTCACTAGCCTTGGAGAGTTGCTCGGAAAAGGAAGTTTCGAGGAGATTTTTGTCTTTACTAGCTTGATTTGAGGAAGCTCTTTCATCCGCCAACTCCGAAGTTAAATCTCTCAACTGCTATTCTAAGGTGCTCTTGTTCTCTTCTAATGCCTCCACGTCAATTTGAAGGCTCTCATATTGCTCTCTCCCGTTATCTGCTTCAACTTGGTATTCATGCATCAACTGCTCCGTGTGGGAAACCCTCTTCATCATTTCTGTACCCACGAGGTTGATCTAAAAAAGAAAAAAAGGGTAAGGCAAGAGCTTTACAAAAAGGAATAAAAAATCACTAAAAAAAATACCTTTAATGATGAGTGTATTATGCCATTAATCAAAGTTAAAGAATTGTGGCTCTCAAGCTTGGCCTTCTCGATTGGGCCAATTAGAGGTTTCAACTACACACCAGCCCCACCTGATTTTCTCAAAAGATTACCATCGGCAGGGACTTTGATGATAACCGGTCTCATGGCTCCACTTCTACTTGAGGAACCAACCTCAGTTTGTTGAACAATGTGGGAGGAACTGTAGAAGAAGTCAAAAAAGCTAGGGGAGGAACAGTAGAAGGAGTCAAAATAGCTGGGGGAGAAGCAGCAACGGTAACAGCCTCGAAAGGCCAAAAAGGTATTGTAGGAGCAGTTAAAGGAAAAGAAGTAAGGGGAGCTTCATTGGAAGTTGATTTTAAACTTTCACTACCAAACCCGCGGGTAAAAAGCTGCTCAACAGAATCATGGGTGGCAGCAGGGGTATCATCATCTGAAATCACCAACGGGGCTTCAACAGGCTCGGTGTGAGGGGTAGAACGAGGGGGGATGCTTCATCATCTGAAATAATTCGTCTCCTAGCTCGTGGCCTTTTTGTTAAAGAACCCTTGTCTTGTTCTTCCTCCTCCTCAGAGTCTTGATCAATAGTAGCTTTCTTTTTCGATGAAGAGCCCAAAATTATTTCTTGGGCCCTTTCCAAAGAGATTCGGGAAGCTGTGACAGCCTCAGCAGTAATACCTCGAATGGCAAATCTTGATAAAAAGAAGGATTAAAGTAAATTCTGGAAGAAACAATAAGAAAAGTTATAAAAAAAGACTCTTACCGTGAGTTTTCACTTTCCAACCAACTCGTTGAGTGAGAGTTTTCCAAGATCTACCCTCCATCGGGGCAGCATTTAATAACTTTCCTACCCAACGGCGGAAATTGGGAATTTCATCGATAATTCCCATGGTAGCTAAAAAAAGAGAAGAGAAGGAAATTAAAATGACAATCAATAGAACTAAGAAAAAGGTATGTGAATGTTATTAAAAACAAACTCACGTGCAAAATTCCACTTCTTAGGGAAGGGAACATTTTCATCACCCACTAATCCAACAGTGGGGGCAGCAACAAACCTGGCATACCATTCACGGTCCTTATCATTTTCTGGATTGACCAAAACTCTTTTGCTTCTTGCTACTAAAGTAAAAACTCCTTGGCAAAAAAGTCTGGGAGAGTAAAGGTGAATTAATGGGATAAAGTAAAAGGCACACCAACCATTTTGGTTAAGTGCCTCAAGCAAGCAACAACCCTCCACACAATAGGGCCAATGTGCCCTAAATGTACGTCGAAAAAACGACAGAATTCGAGGATAACAGGGTCAATAGTAGGTTTGAAACCCAACGTGAAAGGATATGTATAATCAAAAGAAAACCCAATTAAATAAGAGGTGATTCTTTGGTTCGTATTGGGAATTATAATAAGGAAGTCAACGCTCCAATGGCAATCTTTACGATCTAAAGAAATCAGACCTTCAGTAATCTATGTTGGGTAGATGTCAGCGCGATCTAATGGAGACAGTTGGTTTCTGAGAGATTCTCTATCAATGTAAAAATGTAGTTCAACGGGAACAATCTCATCTACAGTGGGTTCACGAAGGGGCTCAGTGGGTTCTTTACCTCTAGATGAAGACCTTTGAGAAAGGGAGCCTCTGGTTCTAGAAGGTGGAGTAGAACTGGACGAAGGAAGAGAAGAACCTCGTGCGGATGAAGACCCTAGATTACGAAGTCTACCTCCTCTCCTACTCCTAACAGGAGCAAGATGAAGATTATCAACAATGGGGACTCTTCTAGGGTTAGGGTTTGACGAGAACATAATAGTATGAGGAAGAAGAAAACAAGAATTGAATATTTTGAGAACTTTATGTGAGAAAGACAAAAGTGAAAACTATATTTATACTCAGAAGCAACCGTCCAAGGAAAAGCTGTAGTAATGGAAACATCATGATGAGAACTGACGTTTCGTAATTGGTGCAGCCGTAAAAAACCCTTGAAAAACGCTGAAAAGTCACAGAATCAATCAGAAGATGCCACGTGTAGTGGGCATTAAATAGAAGTGACAAATGAAGCGTCAGTTCCAGAGAAGAACTAATGGCGGCAAATATTCCCGCTTTAATAAAATCCACTTCCCAAATATTCTATTGATGAATACATGGCAAGTGGGGGGACTATCTGTATTGGTAAAAATTAAGTTCAAATATATTGAATTTAATGAAAGATGACGTGTCATGATACGTAGACTGGTCAAAGGATGACGATCAGCAAAGAATAGTTAAAGAGGCACGGGATACAACAGGCACGAGTAGAGATTCAAGAGACTCGGTACACGCACCTCTTTATGTTCAAAAGACAAGCTAAGAGAATGAACCTGACAGCAAAAGTAGGAACGGATACAGTATTTAATAGGCATTAAATACTGAGAACATTAGAGAATCTGTATTGAATTGCAATGATTGTAACGTAGCATTAAATGCCTTTAATTGTCTATAATGGCCTTATTATGACAAAGGCAAAAAGTATCAACTAGAAATAGCTATAAAAGGGGCAACTTGATCATTTGTAAGGACACGAAATACTACTGGAATATACTAATTTACTTTTCTTTCCATTTGACCTTTATTTACATACATTATTGATATTATTTCTATTAGATTATCAGTAACCCGAGTTTTTCTAAAAAATAAGCTTTGGCCAAAATCTCATTTTTTGGTTAAACAACGAAAAATAAGTTCGACTTCATTCGAACCACGACGGGATACTACTTCGACGCCAGCTCGAAAGTAACATCCCAATGGCTAAGGCCATCGACGAAAAATAAGTTCGACTTCATTTGAACCACGACGGTATACTACTTCAACGCCAGCTCAAAAGTAACATCCCAATGGCTAAAGGCCATCGACGAAAAATAAGTTCAACTTCATTCGAACCACGACGGGATACTATTCCGACACCAACTCGAAAATAGCATCCCAAAGGCTAAGACCATCGTGTAAAAAATCACAAATATCATCACCGAATCGACAAAGCAATCTATTCATTACCAACAAAAATTACTAGCAACTATCTTTACAATGGGCTCAAGCATGCCCTTACAAATATTCCCAAGCAAAAATAAGTACAAGCCAAAAATTACACCTCGTCCCCGGTAGCATACACATCTTCGTACCAAGAGTCGGAGGCAAGACGGTGCGCATCATCAGAGTTGATATCATCCCCATCAGGCGTTAGAGGGTCATACCCACATGCCTCATGGGCTGAACGAGCTTTGGCACGCTTTTCCTGAAGTTCAGATTCAGATGCCCTCCCCTCAGCATAAAGAGCTTTGTATACATCCAGTTGGGCCTCAGCGTGCACCCACAACTCATATAAACGCCGAGGCACGATGAAAACGGCCGAAGCACGAGATGTGGAAGGTTGCGAGTGTCAACGCACATCCTCCGTTCTCAGTAACGCCACTTGTCCAGACAACGCGGATAATTCCGCCTCCAACTCCTTTATATGCCCCTCAAGCCCGGCTACCTTAAGTTCAGATACCTCCTTCTCCTTAGTACGCTCCGACCTACAGACACGAAGAGTATCTTCTAAAACCGCCGCTTCAGAACTAACAGTCGCCAGCCTGTCGGCACTCACATTCAGCTCACCCTTAAGCTCATCAATCTCCGCTGACTTTATACCCAACTCGGCAGTCAAACTGGCCACCTTTGCCTGCAGGTCGGCGTTCTCGGCCATCATACCTCTACTTAACTTGAGCTTATCCTCCTTCATCTTAAGAGATGCCTCGAGTTCACTATTCGGGGCGATGGCTTTCATGAGATCCTCGTCCCGCTCTCTTAACTCCTCAACCTTGCGCGCCAATTGGTCTTCCCTCTGTTTGAGCCCTTCTCAAAACAATTGCAAATCAGAGTCCTGATTCTAGATGTCGGCCATCGCACGATGCTTGGTGCGGTATTTTTGATATTTAAAGGACATCTTCCCGTAGATGGCCATCCTTTTTCTTTCCCGACGCTCACGCTCAGTCTCCATGATAAAGGTCTGCCACAATAAGAAAAAGTTAAAAATGAAGATAGGCTGAAAATAACGACAAAAACCCAACAACGAAAGGCAAGAGAAAAAATCTACCCACAAAGCCATGCCGGCAACGCTCCGAGACAACTCCACATCGCTCATTGTTCTAAGCACCTCGCTCTCGGGGGCAGCACAAAAAGGGGCTAAGACAGATGCCACCTGCTCGCAATTCGACAAGAAGTTATAATCCCCAGGGATAACTCTATGCCGATCAGAATCCTCCATCCTGACCTCTACATGAGTGTGGCGTTCTACAAACTCACGAACGTCCTCCAGATCGACATCCGAATCCGAGGCTTTGCCCTTGATACGCAGGCCCCCTCCAACGTTAAACGATGCGCCACCCTCAGTGGAGCGCACAGAACCACCTCCTGGGTAAACCCCTTCCGTTTGAGGAGTCCTCCCTGCCAAAATAATGTAGCCATGAACGCAGACACGGGCGCCATCTGCAACACGCACGTCCTACTTTTGCCAGTGTCTGCGGCTACATCCTTCCCAAGCTCCATTCTCCTCCTTTTTCTCAGCAATGACTCGTCCACAAGATGATGGGTCGGTACGGAAGAGGCCTCTTCTCTCACGACCATATCGCGAGAAGGACCTTCCCTCTGTATCGGTTGAGCACGACCCTCTTGGAGGACTCACTCAAAGTAAACTGCATTCCCGCAGCAGCGACAGCCTATCGAAATACAGGGACTGGGGCCCTCCATCGAGAAGCACCTCGACCTATAATCAGAAAAAGTCGTATCAATAGACAATGATATACAACTAAGCAATGATACAAGGGAAGGCACTTACCTGATGAAACTCTCGGCCTATAACGTTTCACGAAAGCGGTCCAGTCTCGAGTCTCCACTGCATGGGGCAGCAGACGGGCTACCCAATCCCTTATACCTGTAATAGGGTGAGGTGGATGCCCCATGGCTGCAAACAAGAAGCAAACGAACTCAAAGGAGAATGAAGAAGAAAGGAAAGAGTAAAACGAGTGGCGGCACTTATGGTTCTCGTTCCATCGCTCCGGAAACCTAGCGGGGTTAGACACGATGTGTGCAGTTTTGACGAAGAAATACTTGTGCCAAAACTTATGACTCGCTCGGTCGTCGGTCCCAACCACCAGTCCTTTTATCCCACGGTGCCTCAAATTCACCATAGTACCCCTATGAAAGCTAGGTGAAAACAAGTGGAGTAGATAGAGGTAACCTCACACCTCGCCAGCTCCGTGTACTTTTCCAACAGCAGGAGTATTTTAAGCATCTACGGGGAAAGTTGTGCCGGGCAGACCTGATAGAATCGACAGAACTCCTCCGCTAATGGAGGGAGAGGGAAGGAATAACCAATTATGAAGGGGTACTCGTAAAAAGCACATTACCCAGGCCTATGGACTTCTACGAAGTCCTACCCCGCCGGAACCATATCAACGTGAGCACGAATGTTATATTTCACACGGGGAGCATCGATATGGACTTGTTCTGTTTCGGAGAACACAGGGATGGGAGTAGGAGGAGGGTCCTTGAGAAAGTCACTGCGAGACGAAGGGTGTCTCCGCAACAACTCCTCCACAGTGGGAAATCTGTCCCCCTCTTCCACCGTCTTACCCTCATCGTCGGAGGGAAGTTCCACGGACAACGGAGTGGCGTTAGAAACCCCCACACGAGATCGGTGTATTCTAGGCATCTCTTCTATAGAGAATATGTTAAATAACAGGGGAATCTAAGAACGGAGAATGAGAGAAGAAGAAGTAGAGAAAATGGTGGAACAAATACGAAGGAGATGAGGAAGAATAACAAGTGATGAAATGGCCAAAAGTTTTTGAATAAAACAAACCCTCCACCTATTTATAGGATTGGGTGGCGCCAGAATCGAAGCGGAAGGCTGCATGATGGCACCGAAATCGAAGCGACAAGCCGTTAGCCCCTGCCTCGAAAACACGCATAATGATAACGCATGTAGAAATGACATCATTTCCTGATAAGACACACTACCCAGTGTCTTGTTAAGCACGCTAACCTCCCGTTGTTGGCCAAGCCGTAACGCTTCGTGAAGCCAAATTTCTCCACAGGAGCGAGTGGTGTCCGCTTATCGAGGATGCACCAAGTTGCAACCCTGACAAGCGGAGGGACTAACTGTATTGGTCCAAATTTGGACGACTACGGCCATCGATAGTCACGACAGAAGACGGGATCCTCACAGCCCGACGTCCTGTAGAGGACGACAAGCAACAAATGGAGGATGTTTGATTTTTGTAATAATGTAGGTCCAACAGGAGGTATTAGGAATATACTCTCGAATATTCCTTATAACATGTCCATTAGGATTCAGAACAGGATTGTCCCTTATATATAGTGGGAGATAAATCTTGTAAGGGGGCTCCGGAAAAAGTTAACAAAGAGTATCAATTGTAACACCTTCTTACATAAAGAATTAATGTCTTTTACATGTGATTGGTTGCTTCCGTAAAGATCAAGAAATATTATTCAGTGTGTTCATCTTTTATTATCTCTTGAGTTCTAGAGTTTATTATACTTAGTTAGGATTTACCCCTTCATCCTCTTTGATTGATTTGTTCATAAAGGTTTCAATATCTTTTGAGTCAAACACATACCATTTTTGATTCTTGTGATCATTTCTCTTGATTTATTACTTAGATTTGAATTTTATTAAATCATATAGTGTGTAATAGAAACTTGGCGGTTTTATATTATTGTAGTTACTTCCATATATCACGTACAGTATGCATAACTGTCATCACATTAGGATCAAGACTTGCTAAATTCCATTCGTTTTTCATTTTCTACGCCACAAAATAAAAAACGAAATTTTAAACTTGTACCAACTATTCTCACACAAATCCATTTGCCTAATGAAGAACCTCACAGAGATTTTCCTAGTACTTTCTATCATTTGTCTCCTCCTAACATGGGCGAAGCCACACTTTACTTTGGGTGGTCAATTGACCACCCTTTGTCAGAAAATTACATTGTATATATAGGTAAAATATTAAGTTTTAGAAGTACATAACATATATTGAACATCCTTTGTCGGAATTTATTTTTACCTATTTTAAGTTTGAACATCCTTTAGGAAATTTCTGGCTTCGTCACTGCCTCCTAACATTAGCAGTTGTTGGCAGAGTCGGAGTCGGAGTCTGAGGCGGAGGCGGGGTGGTGGTAAAGGCAGTGGCGGAGGCGGCGGTGGAATAAGTGGCGGAGGCAGAATAAGTGGCAGCAGTGGAATAAGTGGCGGAGGCGAAGGCAGCAGTGGAAGAAGAATCGGTGGTGGTGGAGGCAGGTCTAGTGAAGTCGGTGGCGGTGGTGGAAGAAATATTGGAGAAAGTAATGGGTTTTAGACTGGTCATTCGGCAAGCAGTAGTGCATTTAGTTCATTATGGGTGTATTGCATTACCATGTCTAATTTTTTTTTTTTTTTACTTTTCATTTTTTAGCTTTTATAATTTAATAAAAATTTACGTGCGAAATAGAGTACATAGACGAAGTAAATGCCATTGTGTAGTGATTATTAATTTGTATTAATTAGTATACTATTAATTGTGTGAAAATATTTTTACATTGTATATTTTACATCATCATTGTATATAAATAATTAAAACTCTGATATGTATTTGTAGCAACTATATTTTTTTCGTAAAGAAAACTGTTGGTGCATTATTTTTCAAAACTGTGTTCTAAAGTTTGAACCGCAAGAACTGTCTTGAAGTTATGTTTTAAATATATTGCAAAATGCTGATTATATTTTAAAGAGCAACCCATAAGTGGCTATTGGTGCACTTTTGTTAAGCCCAATAGAAATATTTTTGAGCAAATATCACTTTTAGCCTACGGCCGAAATTATTTATATTTGGTAGCCGCAAAAATATATAAGATTCGGCGCAAAGGGAAATCAGAATCTTTTAACAAAACAAATCTTTTGTTGATTAAATAAGCATCCTAACCATGGTTAAGAATAGAAATTACTACCATTTAGTTCTCTTAATCTTTCATAAGAAAGAAAATATCAAAATCTCCAAAAATTGGAACCAATTTTATATAAATTCGCAAAGCAATGAAGCGAATTGAAAAAATATGCGAGTGTATTGGTATTTTATGATAACGTGATTTACAAAAATTGCTAATCCTGTAAAAGACTTTTTTGTTTTCAAATGCAATATACGAATTTTTGTCTAACTTGAACATTTTTTAAACAAAGTTTCTCCAGCAAAAAAGTTTAGATTACCGATTGTTTAATATTTGAGACAATTAAATAGGTTATAAAATAAGGGTAAGGGGGAAAAAAGCAAGAGTACTCCTTCTCTCTCGGCGCACGTTATATGAGATAACCTGCGCCACCACCGGAAAATGGGAGGAAGAGGGAGGCCAAGGAAAAATCAGACCAAATTGCTAGTAATTGATCGCGGAAGCAAGGAAACTAACTCAAAGGAACAAGGAAAACAACATGCAAAGGGGAAAATGCAGGAAGAGGAACTGGATCTTGACAGTGATTGTGAGCTAAATTGGCCAGATCTGAACTGCAATCGTGTTAATTCAGGTACCCCAGTGAATCCCGCTAATCTAGGGATACCCAAGATGAATGTATCGCCAGTTACCATTGGAGACGCAAGCACTAGCAGAGCAAAACTCAATGATACAGTAACAAACAGTATTGTAAAGGAGCAGGGCAATGGAACAGTGACTGTACGAGCTGAGGAAGACAAGCAGAACCAGACGAAACCAACCATTTTGGGCAGATCGTGGGCTGGATTATTGCATGACAACAAATTAGCTGCAAAAGGAATGGATCTAACATATGTTCCACCGGTGATACAAGAGGGTGAAGTAGTAGTACAGATCCTGGAGGATGATATAGCTGAGGAAAAGCAGAAATTGAATCGAGCTCTAATAATGTATGTAGTTGGAAACACTCCAACTATAGGTGTTGTTGAACAATTTGTTGCTTCTCAATGGGGAAAAGTTAGAAAACCTAAGGTACTATATCATAGTGATGGTTATTTTACAAATCTGCTGAATAGTGTTGAAGAAAGAGATGAAGTGCTGATGAATGGGCCTTATACTATGAACAGTAGACCTGTAATACTAAAAGCTTGGGCTGAGGGTTTTGATTTTAATGAAGAGGTTTTGAAAACTATTCCACTGTGGGTTAAATTCCCAAAACTCCCACTAAACTACTGGAGTAATAAGGCACTTAGCAAAATTGAAAGTGGACTGGGAAAGCCTTTGTATGCTGATGCTTGCACAACTGTGACTGATAGAATCTCCTATGCTAGGGTCCTCATAGAAATGGATATAACTAGAACTCTACCTGGGACAATTAAGCTGATTGACACCAATGGCAAAGTGATTGAGCAAATGGTACAGTATGACTGGAAGCCCCAATACTGTCAAACTTGTTGCCAAATTGGTCACTCATGCCACAACAAGGAAGCTCAGAAGCAAGATGTGGGGCAGCAAACGTATGGAATGCAGAATCAAGGAAAGTTATGGAAAGTTGTAAGAAGTTTAGATCCCAAGACTGATAAAATTGATACAAGAGGCAGGTTCCTGGAGCAACTGGAAGAAGATAGTGATGGCATACAAAAGCAACAATTC
>NW_017675318.1:0-53029 GCF_001879085.1 Nicotiana attenuata
TTCCAGAACACCGCTTGGTGGTTCTTTAATACCGATATATGTGCTGTAATTATGTGATTTAGTTGTTGAGCCGTAAATCATGCTGATTATCATGCTAAGGCTTCACGCCAATATTATTGAGACCCAAGAGGTCGTTTCTTGCTGACATATCATTTATTTTATTGATATTCTGTACTCAGTCCTATTCATGCATATTATATCCTATCTCAGTGTCGATCATTACCATTTGCCACATTTTTATTTTTGATCGGGCTAGTATCATGACATTTAGAGCCCGTATGTGAGACTGGTGACTTATTACTGAGTGAAGCCTAGAGCCTGCTATTGAGTGACAGTATGAGATTGGGCTACACACCGCAGCGAGATACTGAACAAGCCTTTGTTGGCTTTGTTATAGCGCTTGGGCTAATGAGAGAAGCCCCTCCGGAGTCTTTACACCCCAGTGAGCGCAGATGATGATATTGAGGGATGGATCTTCCCTGGACATGGATCTTGTCCGAAGTATTATACCGGGAGATGGATCTTCTCCGTGAGGCTGGATTGGCCTGTGTCCTCAGTACTGGATGACTACGGTCAGTGATATATATATTCCGAGATGGATCTTCCCTGGGCCGGGTGGCCATATACAGTACCGGGGGGGTTGAGTACTTGTGAGTAGAGGTTCATGGAACATTGATCATGCTAGTTGTGCATTGGTATAAAATCTCTGAGTTTTGAACTTCGTTCTGTTCAGTTGCATTTAAATACTATTGAACTTTACTTGAACTGTAAGCATGTCTACTTTTCCTGTTCAGTTATATGTTATTACCTGTTGAGGTTTGGTCCATCACTACCTGTCAGTCCATAGGTTGGACTTGTTACTTACTGAGTTGGTGTACTTACGTTACCCCCTGCACCTTGTGTGCAGATCTAGGTGTCTCGAGTCATGGTAGCGGCTGCTGATTATATTGTGCGGACTTTCACTTGGAGATTGCGAGGTAGCTGCTTGGCGACTGCAGTTCCACCTTCTCCTTCCCTATCTTCCTCTAGTTTATGTGTTGGATATTTTCAGACTGTACTAGTTTTGTTATTTCGAACATTTGTAGTAGTTTTTGCTCATGACTAGTGACACCCGAGGTCGGGCTTGTATTTTCTTTCCGCTGGTTTTGGAACTTCTATTTTTATATTATTGGATTTCTGTTAAAATATGATGTTTTATTAAGCTTTTCAAATAGAAAAAATAGAGTAATTGGAAATGAGTGGCTGGCCTAGTTCCACGATAGGTGCCATCACGACCGGGTCAGTGTTTGGGTCGTGACATTTTGGTATCAGAGAGGTTACATAGGTCTCACGAGTCATGAGCAGGTTTAGTAGAGTCTCATGGATCGGTACGGAGACGTCTGTATTTATCCTCGGGAGGCTGCAGAATCTTTAGGAAAACTTCTTATTCTTGATTTCCTGTCGTGCGAATCTGTTGATGCTAGTACTAAACTTCTGTTATTCTATTCTCCCACAGATGGTGAGGACACGCACTACCGGTCAAGATGGACGACCACCAGTACCGCCAGCTGGGGCCACTAGAGGCCAAGGACGCAGTCGAGGCAGTGGTAGGGGTAGAGGTGTTGCCCGCACAGCAGCTAGGGCAGCACCTGCAGATCCACCAGCCGCCCCAGTTCATGATTAGGCTCCAGCAGAGGATGCTCCAGCTGTACCGGCTCAGGCACCAGTTGTGCCTATTGTTATTCCGGGTCTCCAGGAAACCTTGGCTAAGATTTGACAGTGTGCACCAGTCTCCACTACGGCAGCCACTTCCCAGGCCGGGGGAGGCACTCAGACTCCCGCCGCTCGCACACTTGAGCAGGTTGCGCAGGGACTTCAGACACAGAAGGCACCACCAGCCCAGCCTGTTGCCCCTGCTCAGGACTATGTAGTTCCAGTTATGCCTGATGACGAGCAGCGTCGACTGGAGAGATTTGGTAGACTTCAGCCTCCGACTTTTAGCAGAGCAGAGGGCGAGGATGCCCAGGGTTTCTTAGACAAGTTCCAGAGGATTCTGCGTACAGCATGGATTCTGGAGACTAGCGGAGTTGCATTTACCATTTTTCAGTTTTCTGGGGCTGCCTTCACTTGGTGGGAGGTGTATGAGAGGCGTAGGCCTGTTGGTGCACCGCCCCTTACCTGGCATCAGTTCTCCATTCTCTTCCTAGAGAAGTATGTATCGCATTCCCGCAGGGAGGAGCTGCGCAGGCAGTTCGAGCAGCTGCATCAAGAGGGCATGTCCGTGACGCAGTATGAGATGAGCTTCTCCGAGTTGGCCCGTCATGCTATCTGGCTAGTTCCCACGGATAGGGAGAGGATCAGGAGGTTTGTTGACGGCCTCAACTATCAGCTACGGATTTTTCTGACCAGAGAGAGAGTATCTGGCACTTCTTATGAGGAGGTGGTTGATATTGCTAAAGAGATTGAGTCAGTTCGTCGCCAGGAGCGATAGGAGAGGGAGGCCAAGAGGCCTCGGGGATCTGGTAGCTTTGGTGGTTCTTCTTCGGGAAGTTAGTTTCAGCACGGCAGAGGCCGCCCATTTAGGCATGCTCAGCCAGCCCATTCAGGTCATCGTGGTAGGTCATCTGGCCATGGTTCTCACAGTTCACATTAGGGTCACTCGTCTCTCAGTGCTCTTCCAGCTCAGAGTTTGACTCAGGCACCATCAGTCCAGGGCTCATCTATGCCTGGTTCTTCTAGTGGGTATCCCAGTGCGCGGGGCTCCCTCCAGTCCCCACTGCCATTTGCTGCGAGAGGTTGCTTCGAGTGTGGAGATTTGGGTCACATCAAGAGGTTTTATCCCCGTCTTACGGGAGGATCATCCCAGCAGAGGAGTCAGCCTTCAGCTTCAGCACCAGCTGCTTCTCCACCCGCTCAGTCGGCTAGGGATGGAGGTCAGTCAGCTAGGGGTCGCCCTAGAGAGGGAGGCCGGTCAGGTGGTGGCTAGGCCCGTTGCTATGCTCTTCCAGCTAGACCAGATGTTATCGCTTCAGATGCTGTGATCATAGGTATTATCTCAGTCTGCCGCAGAGATGCCTCTGTATTATTTGATCCCGGTTCTACCTTCTCTTATGTATCATCATATTTTGCCCATTATTGGATACGTCCTGCGAGTCTCTCGTTTCGTCTATTCATGCCTCTACTCCGGTGGGTGATACTGTTGTGGTAGACCGCGTATACCGGTCGTGCGTTGTGTCTATTGGGGGTCTTGAGACCCGAGTGGATCTTCTGTTACTTTGCATGGTGGACTTCGATGTGATATTGGGCATGGATTGGTTATCTCCGTGTCGGGCTATTTTGGATTGTCACACCAAGACAGTGATTTTAGCTATGCCGAGTGTGCCACGGATTGAGTGGTGGGGTTTGTCTGATTATGTTCCCAGCAGGGTAATCTCATTCTTGAAGGCCCAGCGTATGGTTGGGAAAGGTTGTCTTTCATACTTAGCATTTGTGAAGGATGTCAGTGCAGAGACTCCCAGCATTGATTCTATTCCAGTTGTGAGGGATTTTCCTGATGTGTTTCCTGCAGACCTGCCGGGCATGCCACCGGACAGGGATACTAATTTTGGTATTGACCTGGTGCCGGGCACTCAGCCCATTTCTATTCCACCGAATCGTATGGCACCGGCAGAGTTGAAGGAGTGGAAGGAACAGCTTCAGGAACTACTTGATAAGGGGTTTATTCGGCCTAGTGTTTCACCGTGGGGTGCTCCTGTCCTGTTTGTAATGAAGAAGGATGGCACTAAGAGGATGTGCATTGATTACAGGAAGTTGAACAAGGTTACAATTAAGAATAAGTATCCTCTGCCTCGCATTGATGATTTGTTCGACCAGCTTCAGGGAGCGAGGGTGTTCACCAAGATTGATCTCCGTTCAGGGTATCACCAGCTGAAGATCAAGGACTCGGATATTCTTAAAACAGCTTTCAGGACCCGATATGGTCACTATGAGTTCCTTGTGATGTCTTTTGGGCTGACCAATGCCCCAGCAGCGTTCATGCATTTGATGAACAGCGTGTTCCGGCCTTATCTCGACTCATTCGTTATTGTTTTCATTGATGATATTCTGGTATACTCGCGTAGTCAGGAGGAGCACGCGGAGCATTTGAGAGTTGTGTTGCAGAGATTAAGGGAGGAGAAGCTTTATGCAAAGTTCTCCAAGTGTGAGTTCTGGCTCAGTTCAGTGGCTTTATTAGGGCACGTGGTGTCCAGCGAGAGTATTCAGGTTGATCCGAAGAAGATAGAGGCGGTTCAGAGTTAGCCCAGACCATCCTCGGCCACAAAGATTCGCAGTTTTCTTGGATTGGCGGGTTATTGACGTCGGTTCGTTCAGGGGTTTGCATCCATTGCATCACCCTTGACCAAGTTGACTCAGAAGGGTGCTCCATTTCAGTGGTCGGATGAGTGTGAGGCGAGCTTTCAGAAGCTCAAGACTGCCTTGACCACAGCTCCAGTGTTAGTTTTGCCATCAGCTTCAGGTTCATATACAGTGTATTGTGATGCTTCGAGAGTGGGTATTGGATGTGTGTTGATGCAGGAGGGTAGAGTTATTGCTTATGCTTCTCGGCAGTTGAAGCCCCATGAGAAGAACTACCCCGTTCATGATTAAGAGTTGGCTGCCATTGTTCACGCGTTGAAGATTTGGAGGCATTACTTGTATGGTGTGTCTTGTAAGGTGTTTACTGATTATCGTAGCCTCCAGCACTTGTTCAAACAGAAGGATCTCAATTTGAGGAAGCGGAGATGGTTAGAGCTGTTGAAGGATTATGACATCACTATCTTATATCATCCGGGAAAGGCCAATGTAGTGGCTGATGCCTTGAGCAGAAAGGTGGTGAGTATGGGCAGCTTGGCATATATTCCTATTGAGGAGAGACCTCTTGTAGTTGATGTTTGGGCTTTGGCCAATCGGTTCATGAGGTTGGATATTTCGGAGCCCAGTTGAGTATTAGCTTGTGTGATTTCTCGGTCTTCCTTATTTGATCGCATCAGAGAGCGCCAGTATGATCATCCTCACTTGCTCGTCCTTAAGGATAGAGTTCAGCATGGCGATGCCAGCGATGTGACTATTGGTGATGATGGGGTATTGAGGATGCAGGGCCGGATATGCGTGCCCAGTGTAGATGAACTTCGGGTGTTGATTCTAGAGGAGGCCCATAGCTCGCGGTATTCCATCCATCCGGGTGCCGCGAAGATGTATCAGGATCTGAGACAGCATTATTGGTGGAGGAGGATGAAGAAAGATATTGTGGGGTTCGTAGCTCAGTGTCTCAATTGTCAGCAGGTGAAATATGAGCATCAGAGACCGGGTGGCTTGCTTCAGCAGATGGATATTCCAGAGTGGAAGTGGGAGCGCATCACCATGGACTTTGTAGTTGGGCTCCCACGGACCTTGAAGAAGTTCGATGCTATTTGGGTGATTGTGGATCGGCTGACCAAGTCCGCGCACTTCATTCCTATGTGTACTTCCTATTCTTCAGAGCGGTTGGCGGAGATCTATATCCGAGAGATTATTCGCTTGCATGGTGTCCCAGTTTCCATCATTTCAGATAGGGGCACTCAGTTTACTTCGTAGTTTTGGAGGGCCGTGCAGAGAGAGTTGGATACTCACGTCGAGTTGAGCACAGGTTTTCACCCTCAGACGGACGGGCAGTCCGAGCGCACGATTCAGATATTGGAGGACATGTTGCGCGCTTGTATGATTGACTTCAGTGGTTCATGGGATCAGTTTCTACCGCTCGCAAAGTTTGCTTATAACAACAGTTATCAGTCGAGTATTCAAATGGCTCCATATGAGGCTTTGTACGGGAGGCGGTGTAGATCTCCGGTCGGTTGGTTTGAGCCGGGTGAGGCTAGGCTATTGGGTACAGACTTGGTGCAGGATGCTTTAGACAAAGTGAAGGTGAATCAGGAAAGGCTTCGTACAGCGCAGTCGAGACAAAAGAGTTATGCTGACAGGAAGGTTCCGGATATGTCCTACATGGTTGGTGAGAAGGTTCTGTTGAAGGTTTCTCCCATGAAGGGTGTTATGAGGTTTGGGAAGAGAGGTAAATTGAGTCCTCGGTTCATTGGGCCTTTTGAGGTACTTCGGAGGATTGGGGAGGTGGCTTATGACCTTGCTTTGCCACCCAGATTATAGAGTGTGCATCCGGTATTTCATGTTTCTATACTCCGGAAGTATATTGGGGATCCGTCTCATGTTCTGGATTTCAGCACGGTTCAGTTGGATGGTGATTTGACTTATGATGTGGAGCCAGTGGCTATTTTGGAGCGTCAAGTTCGAAAATTGAGGTCAAAGGATATAGCTTCAGTGAAAGTGCAGTGGAGAGGTTGGCCCGTGGAGGAGGCTACCTGGGAGACCGAGCGGGAGATGTGGAGCAGATATCCTCACCTATTTGAGGCTTCAGGTATATTCTTGCCCGTTCGAGGACGAACGTTTGTTTAAGAGGGGGAGGATGTAACGACCCTGCCGGTTGTTTCATGTGTTACCGCTCCGTTTCCCCTATTCCTACTTATTATTGTCTTGTTTAGCTGTATTATGTGCTATCGGGTTGGTTGGCTCGGGTTCGGAGAGGTTTTGGTAAGGTTTGAGACAGTTAGTCTCTTTTGAGTAAGCTTAAGTTGGAAAAGTCAACCAGATGTTGACTTATGTGAAAAAGGGCTCGGATGTGAATTCTGATGATTCGGATAGCTTTGGGAGGTGATTTGGGACTTAGGAGAGTGATCGGAATGTGTTTTGGAGGTCCGGAGTAGATTTAGGCTTGAATTGGCGAAATTGGAATTTTGGCATTTTCCGGTTGATAGGTGAGATTTTGATAAAGGGGTCGGAATGGAATTCCGGAAGTTGCAGCAAGTTCGTTGAGCCATATGTGATGTGTGTGCAAAATTTCAGGTCATTCGGACGAGGTTTATGGACTTTTTGAGCAAAAGCGGAATTCGGAAGTTTTTGGAACCTTAGGCTTGAATCAGATGTTATTTGGTTGATTCGATGTGGTTTTAGGTGTTCCGAAGATTGGTATAAGTTTGGATATGGGAATGTGACTTGTTTGTGCTTTTGTTTGAGGTCCCGGGGGCCTCAGGGTGATTTCGGATGGTTGAGGGGAAGTTAGAGTTGGAAAGTTGCAGCTGAAGCTGCTGAAGTCTGTCATAACCTCACTTGCAGCTTGGGGACCGCAGGTGCGGGCTCGCAGAAGCGCCTAGAGGGTCGCAGATGCGAAAATGGCCATGGGGAGCTGGAACCGCAGAAGCGGCTGTTCGAGCGCACCTGCGATAGCGCATGTGCGGGTGTTTGATCGCAGATGCGGTCCGGGGCGTTTAAGTGATTTGCGCAGAAGCGCACCTGGGACCGCAGGTGCGGGATTTGTACCGCAGAAGCGGTTTAGCTGGGGCAGAACATATAAATTATGGACTTCACTATTTTTAGTTTGGAGCTTTTTGGGAGATTTTGAGGAGGGAATTCAAGGAAGCTTCGTTGAGGTAAGAATGTTGAACCTAAAACTCGTTCTTATGGTGTTATTTCATTGATTAGGCTTGAAATGTATGGAAGTTTGTGGGTAAATATTGAAGAAACTAGGGCTTGAGATTGGAGACCTTTGATTAAGGATTTGAGGGGTCATTTGTTGTCGGATTTTGGTATTCTTGGTATGTATGGACTCGTGGGAGGATAAGGAGTTTATTGATGTAATTTTTATCGGATTCCGAGACGTGGGCCCGGGGGTCGGGTTTGGTTAATTTCGGGATTTATGTTGTAATTTGATTATTTTCGCATGGGCTTCGTTCCCTTAGCATATTTTGACGTCATGATTCTGATTTTGGATAGATTTGACGCGAGTTGAGGCCGAGGCGAGAGGAAAAGGCATCGCGGGCTAGAGTTTGGACCGGATAGAGGTAAGTAATGATTATAAATGCTGTCTTGAGGGTATGAAACCCCAAATTTCACATCGTTGTGCTACTTTGAGGTGACGCACACGCTAGATGACGAGTGTGGGGTCGTGCACCGTTGGGGATTGAGACTTAGTCCGTCCCGTATGACTGTTTAACCGCGTATTTGATTGAAAACTATTTGCTATCATTGTGTTTTGGAAAGTATTATCATGTTTTGGGCTGATTGCCATATTTGGGCCTCGTGCCAACTGTTTTGGACCCTTAGGGGATTCTTACTACTATTCCTCACTGTTTTGACCTCGTATTTGTACTCAGTCATGCTATATTCTACTGTTTTCACAACTCAGCCATCTTTACTTATTTTTGATATTTTAAATGATATTTTGGGCTGAGCATCATGTTTTACTGTTGCCCGCGACTTGTGAGATTTCTGACTGAGTGAGGTCGAGGGCCTGTGTTGTGAGGATACTATGGGATCGGGTTGTGCGCCGCAGTAGTGTTATACTGATTCATGATTATGAGGCCGAGGGCCTGATTGTTACGCCACGAGGTGGCTTGATATGAGGCCGAGAGCCTGTTTGATTATGCCACGAGATGGCTTGTTATTGCACTTGGGCTGTAAGGAGCCCCTCCAGGAGTCTGTACACCCCAGTGAGCGCGGGTACCCAGTGTGAGATGTGATATTGCCCGAGGGGCTGTTGTTGTTTCATGTTATTGCCCGAGGGGCTGATACGAGTGATTGTGAGATAGCCCGAGGGGCTGGTTCTATTGATATTTTGCCTGAGGGGCGGTTATGGTACATGTTTTGCCCGAGGGGCTGTTTTTACGTTTCTATACTTTTACTCACTGCTTTCATCACTCGTTTGAAACTATTGAAAGGTGTTTTAAAAGGTTTTCCTGAAATGAGGTGTTTTACGAGTTTTACTGCTTTACTGCATTGTTCTAGACTTACACAATTTGGTTGTAGCATTATGCTGTGGTTTGCGTGTTTTCTTACTGCTCAGCTGCCTTTACTTTTATTACTTACTGAGTTGGCGTACTCACATTACTCCCTGCACCCTGTGTGCAGATTTAGGAGTCTCGGGTCACGCTAGCCAGGGCTGATTTGCTTTCCAGCAGGCTTGTTCGGAGTTGACTAGGTAGCTGCTCGGCTTCCGCAGCCTAGTGATTCTCCTTCCTATATTTATTTCACTTGTTCTAGCTTTGTATTAGACTATGTTCTCTTTTCGTACTCTTAGACGGAGTTTAGATGCTCATGACTGGTGACACACCGATGTCGGGCTGTGTTTGTTTCCGCACTATTCTATTCTACTCTTTATTTTGGGATTTATAGCTAATTAATGACTTAAAATGAATTATTATAACTTCTTAGTTGGTTTGGGGGTTTGTGTCGGCTGGCCTTGTTTCACGATAGGCGCCATCACGACCGGATCTTTAGGATCGCAACATTTGACCTTTGTGAAAACTACCCCAGAACGGTGTTTTGATGGATCTGATAGTTTCATATCATGATTTCTAACTTGGGTGTATGCCCGAAATTGATTTCAGAAGTCCATAGGTTGATTTATGTTATTTTGCCGAAATTTGGCAATTTGAAGTTGAAAAGTTTGACAGTAGGTTGACTTTTAGTTATTTGAGCTCAGAGTTTTATTTTGGGACTTGGAATAGGTCCGTTATGCTAGTTGGAACTTGTCTACAAAATTTGATATCATTTGGCGTTGATTTAATATGATTCAGACGTTTAGTTGTAATTATAGAAGTTCTTGAAATTTAGTTTGAAACTTATGCGTATTAGTGTTCAATTCGTAGCTTTAGATGTTATTTCTGTGTTTTGATCCCGCACGCAAGTTCGTATGATTATTTTAGACTTGTATGGATGTTTGGTTTGGAGCCCCGAGGGCTCGGATGACTTTCGGACATGTTTCGGAAGGTTTGAACTGAAAATGCAGAATCTGGCGTGCTGATGCTTCAGGTATCACATTTGCGAACACTAGGTTCACAATTGCAAGCTTATCAGGGGGACCTCAAGTATCGCATTTGCGATACCTGGCTCGAAATTGTGAAGTGGGTCAGGACTTTGGGCATCTCTCAATTGCGACAAAAATGTCGCTTTTGCGAAGAGGACAAGGTTCACATTTGCAGACCCATTTATCGCAATTGCAATGTTCCAGTACAAAGTTCAGGGGCCGCAATTGCGATGGATTCTTCACAATTGCGAATCCATGTCGCAATTGCGACTTCAGAAGCTGATCAAAAGGGCTGGAAGTTGGGATTTCATCTTACATTCTCTCATTTTAGAACCCTAGACTCAGTAGGAGGCGATTTAGAGAGGGGATTTTCATCTACAAACTTTGGATAAGTGATTCTAATCTATTTCTAATCAAATTCCATCAATGTATCTTAGATTTTAACATCAAAATCATGAATCAAAGTAAAAATTTGTGAAAGTTTGTCAAGTTTTCGAAAAATAAGAAATTGAATTTAAGAGTCGATTTGGACTCGGATTTTGAAATTAATCACATATATAACTCGTGAGGTCATGAATAGTCGGAATCTACCATTGGACCCGGGTTTTGACCGTGCGGGACCCAGGTTGACTTTTTGGAAAAAGTGTAAAGATCATAGCTTAGCTATTGTAATTGATTTCCCTTGCATTGTTTTATGATATTAAGTCAATTTTGATTATATTTGAGCCGTGTGGAGGCGAGTTTTAGTGGAAGAGCTATATTTGAGGGTTGAATTGGCCTTGTTGAGGTAAGTATCTCGCCTAACTTTGTGTGGGGAACTACTCCTTAGGGTTTGGGATTGGTTGTGTCGTTTGTGCTATGTGAAAGCCGTGTACGCAAGGTGACGTGTGGGTGCACATGTTATATATGGTTTTTGACCGGTTTAGACTACTTAGACTCTTTTCATGCTTTAATTGAATTGTCATATCATTTTCTAAATTCTCATATTCAATTTATTTTTACTTATGTTAGTCTATCCTTACTTGCTTTAAATGACTCGTTAACACTTGTTCTACATCCTAATTGATAAATTGCTCTCATGCTTTAATTGAACTTGTTGCCTCTTTTATTGTAACATGTTATCTCTTCATTGTTGATTGTCATAATTTGAAGTTATTGTTTATGTTATCTCTTTCATTGTTGAGTATCATTATTTGAAGTTATTGTTCATGTTACCTCATTCATTGTTGATTTCCATTATTTGAAGTCATTGTTACACGCTGTCTCTTCCTTTGTGAGTTATTCTTATTTAATATTGTGGTTATACATTATCTCTCTCATTGTTGATACCATTTCATATGGCTTATATTGATGATATTAAGTTACTTAGGCTAGATTCAAGCCGCCCGAAGGTTGATTCCCGCGGGAGGGGCTTATTAGAGGATTGACTTGGCTTGCTTGAGGTAAGTATCTTGCCTAAACTTGGTTGACTCTTTAGTTGCATGAGTTATTTATTATATCTACGTGCTACGGGGTGGCACACATGTGTGGGGTTGAGCCCATGTGCGTATACCAGGTTATTTATTCATGCTCGGAGTAGTTTTCAGGCTATGATATGCCTTGGGTTGTTTGTTAAGCTTTATGCTGAGATGATTCTTATATATGTAACCCTGATGTGAGCTATTTAAACCATGTTTGAGGTTAAATAGAGGTTAATCTCCTGATTGAATCTGATAATTGTAATTTGTGATAAAATTGCTTGATTTAAGCTATGATAGTACACTTGCACGTGCATATACCTTAGCATGTCAGTTATACCAGTCTAGGAGTTTAAATTGTGATAATCATTGATCATATACATGTATTCTCGTATATTTTCTTTCTGTGTGATATGGTTAGACTAGTAGCATGTGACCACGCCTGACGGATTGTGATATTGTGCATGTGACCACGCCAGGCGAATTATGATATTGTGCATGTTACCATGCCAGGAATATTGTGATATTTTGTATGCGACTTATGAAATATACAGGGCGGGTAGGTCCAGTCCATGATATTGAGCCTATAACCACGGCGGGCGGATTATGATATTGAGTCTGTGACCTCGACGGGCGGAGTATGATTATTGCACGTGACTACGACGTGCAGCGTGTGGATATGAATCCATCCCCCTAGTGTCACCCTCTCATGTGCCTTCTTTAAGGGTGGCATGTGGGCCGGTTAGGCCCGGGCTCGGCCCAGGACCGCGAGCCCAAATGGGTAGTGGGACTAAACTGGCCTAACCGGATAGGATAGGGACCGGGTGGGGGTGGGCTTCCAGGTGGGCCGGTCCCTTGATATAGGCCCGCGAGACCGGGACCGTTTGGGACCGGAACCGGCTGGTAAGTGGGCTGGTTCGATCGGTCCTAAATGGTCCTAAGTGGGCCTAAACGGGCCCAACGACTATTTAAAAAAAATCTGCCAAAGTGGTCATTTCTAGCTGTTAGTTGATTTAAAAATGGTCGTTTATAGCCGTTGGCTATTTATAAAATAGCCATTTAAACCCCCCCCCCCCCCCTCCTCCCCAACTTTGTTTTAACCCCAAACTTTTTATAATTATATTTTTTCTCTATTTTCAACTATAAATACCCCCTCATTCTTTCATTTTCTCACAAATCATCAATCTCTCTCTAGTTTTCTTCTATAATTGGTTACTTTATTGTTGCAATTTGTGTAAAAAATTGTGAAGTTGGTGAATTGAAGTATTCAAGTCTTCAAGTCTTCAAGGATAATTAATTTTCAACAAGTTGTTCGTCAATTCGGTAAACTCGTTCCAACTCTTAAGTTTTAATATTATAGTTTTATTTTGTTTTATTTACTTTGTATTGTTTGATTAATTAAGATGGATTTTTCGTTAAAAATATTTAGTAAAAATAAGGGAAAATCCAAGAGTGGTAAATCTAGTGGCCAATCTATTCCTCCTCCAATTCCCCGAGCTCCCCTACCCAAACCCCATACCCGTCCTCCACCTGCTCCTATTCTTGATAGTGATAATACTTTATTACCATTTACTGAGAGTCAATATTTGCATAATGTTGGAGGTGGTGAACAATTAAACCATGAATATATGAATGCTCTTTATGGTAATCCAACTATTGATGAAAATGATGAGGAAGAAATAAATTTTGATGAAATGCAACCGGATGACGATACACCCACTAGTCATGTTGTTAAAGTTGACCCAACTAATAATAATCCAAATGATGCCCCGTCTGACCCTCCTGTTACTACCCCTACTTTTTCTAGACAACCTTCTAAACGGAGCGAAACATCTCTTGTTTGGCCATTTTTTATTTAACTAAGAGAAAAAATAGGGCTAAGTGTAAAACTTGTGGCAAAGAGTTAGCTTTTAAATATGCTGGGAGGTCCGGGGGGGGGGGGGGGGGGGGGAAGTTTGAGGAGACACATAATACTACACCCTCAAGACAAAGTTAAATATCTTCGTATGAAAGCTTTGGCCGAGGGTACAAGTGTACCTAGTCAGGCTAACCTTAGTACCGAGTCAAATCAATTTCAACCAGGAATTAACACTGTTACCGGTGGTATTTTATATTATAACGCATTGCTTTGAATATCTCTTTACAATATTTTGTGTTTGAATTAAAAAATTTAGGTCACAATTCTATAATATAATTTTACAAGGAATTGCCTTAGATAATAATTTTTTTAAAAAAAATTGAAATTAACCGTTGGGCCCACATAGGCCCGGGACCGGCCCACTTAGCCCGGGACCATTAGTTCGTGGTCCTGGTCCCGGGTTGGTTCTTATAAAAAGCCCACGAAGCCCGGGACCACTTAGGACCGGCCCACAAAGCCCGTGCCCATGTAGGACCGGCCCGCGAAGCCCATTTAGGACCGGCCCGCGAAGCCCATTTAGGACCGGGCCCGTCCCACATTAAAGCCTTATCCTTCTTGATGGTGTACACGCGGATTTGAGGAAAACTGATCGGTGGTTTGGTACGGTTGTGGAAATTTTGAGGAAAATCTGGCCAGTGTTTGTTTTGGTTATTGCTTATCATCTTTACTTGTAATTTCCTTGGTTATTTACCTGATTACTTGCATATCATCTTTATATATTGGATCATTAACTGAGCAGAGTACTTGAGTAACTGTGAACACCAGGATTGTCCTTTTTGTGCTTTATGACCTAATTATATTATTGTTTTGTACTTGTTGGATTTATGAACTGTACAGGTGATTAGCGAGTATCATTTATAATTCTTGCTTCTTTTACCTCGTCGAGGTTAGTTATGATACTTGTTAAGTACATGGGGTCGATTGTACTCATACTACATTTTAAACTTAATTAGGCAGATCCAGGTGTTGGACCAAGCCACCAGTAGCGGAGTTTTACTGGCTAAGTCGTTCGAGAGACGCGGTAGAGCTGTATCTCGACCGCAGTCTTGGCTCTTTTTCCATTCGTACTGTTGTCTTTATTTCGGACAGTATTGTTATTTAGCATTTTAGACTTGTATTTCATTTTAGAGATCATGACTCTGTATTACCAGTTCTAGGGATTCTTCATGTATTGGTGCTACTATGCTACGTTGAGACTTTAGACTTGTACCATTTTTGTCATTTCAGTATTTATATTTCGTTCTTGTTATGCTTGGCTTGCCTAGCAAGTGAGTCAGGCGCCATCACGATCGGATGGTGTTTGGGTCGTGACAATCATCGTCTATTTGGTCTTTTCCCTTATTATTTACTTGCGCATCGCCCGTAAAACATGTTCAGAATTTGTTTCAGGTACTGATTCGCGGAGGCTTTCCGCTATGAAGAATCATTAATATTTTTGACTTTTTTCCCCTCTGATTCAAAATCAACACCCATAAGTTCTTGTCACGATCCAAAACTACCAACTAATTGTGATGGCGCCTAACGCACTTGCTAGGCAAGCCGAACACAATAATAACAAATCATAATAATAGAAATGACGAAATTAATACAAGTCTAATGCCATCGATATAGCATAATAGCATCGATACAAAATAAATCCCCCATAGCTGGTAAATACATAGTCATGAGCTTTAAAACGGAAATACAAGCCTGGAATACTAAATTAGAATACTGTCTGAATGAAAGACAACAGTACAAATGAAAAGAGATGCTAAGACTGCGGTCGAGATACAGCTCTACCTCGTCTCTCGAATGACAATCTTAGCAACAAGCCTCAACTACTGGTGACTTGGTCCAAAACCTGGATCTGCACAATTCGGTGCATAGTGCATTATGAGTACAACCAACCACATGTACTCAACAAGTATCATAGCTAACCTCGGCGAGGTAATATAAGCAAGAATTATAAATGATACTCATTAATCACCTGTATAGTTCATAAATCCAACAAGTACAGAACAATAATATAATAGAGTCCTGAATCACAGAAAGAACCACCTTGGTGCACACAATACTTAACAAACTTTGCTCAGTTAATAATCCAACATATACAGATGATATGCAAATAAATCAGGTAAACAACCCAGGAAATTACAAGTAAAGATGAAATGCAATAATCAAATCAAACACTACCCAACTTTTCCTTAGAATTTCAATAACCGAACCAAACCCCTTATTAGTTTTCCTCAAACCCTGTGTACACCATCAAGAAGAAACATGATAGGATGACTCTAGGAAGATGGATCCATATCCACATGCTACACGGCATAGTCATGTACAAATAATCATAATCCTCCCGACGTAGTCACATGCTCAATATCTCAATCCGGCCGGCATGGTCACATGCTCAATATCACAACCCGTCCGGCTTGGTCACAGGCTCAATATCACAATCTGCACAGCGTGGTCACGTGCTACCAGTCCAATCCATGTAACACAGAAAGCGGGTATATAGGAATATATGTACATAATCAATGAACATCAAATTTCATACTACTGGACTGGTATAAGTGACATGCTAAGGTGTATACATGTGCAAAGTATACTAGTATAGCTCAAATCAAGCAAATACATCATGAAAGCAGCAGTAATCAGGTTCAATAAGGAGATTAACCTCTTTGTAACCTCAAACATGGCTGAAATAACTTACAACGGGGTAAAAATATAAGAAACATCACAACATGAAGCTTAGAAATCAATTCAAAGCATATCATAGCCTAAGTACTACCCCGAGCATGAATAAATACCTCGGTGCACGCACATGAGCTCAAGCCCACACATGTACGCAACCCATAACACGTAGCTATCACAAACAACACAAGCAACTAGTACCTCAACCGAGTTTAGGTAAGATACTTACCTCAAGCAAGCCAGATCAGTACTCTAAAAAGCCCTTCCTGTGCGAATCAACCTCCGAACAACTCGAATCTAGCTATGACAACTTAAAATTATCAATAGAAGCTAAAGAAAGCAAGCTGAAACAATGAAGCTACAGTCTTGGTTCATTTATATGAAGTCAACCTAAAAAATCAACCCTGGGCCCGCATCCCAAAACCCGATAAAAGTCACAAATTCCTAACACACATTCCGATGCGAGTCCAAATATATGTGTTTCATCCAATTTCAACCTCAAATCGACCCTTAAATCATCAAATCTCACCCTCCAAAATCATAGTCCAAACCCTCCCAATTTTCACCTTTAATTCATATAAATTACGTGTAATAATCTATGGGTAATCAATATCAAATACCAAAATCAAGTAAGGATTACTTTCCCCTTCGATTGTGATGAAAACCCCTCCAAACCCCCCCCCCCCCCCAACCAAGCTTCAACCCTCCAAAAAAGAGAAAATAACAAAACCCTTCGATCTTAAATCCTGCCTAGTTAGTCCGCGTTTACGAAGGCTTAAAGCTTTTGTGGTGCTGCTTCTACGGTAAATGGACCTCATCTATGATCCCAACTGAGCACCCGGCCTCCCGCTTCTGTGGCTCACCAATTGACATGCGCTTTCGCTTCTACGTATACACCTCGCAAAAGTGCATTCGCTTCTACGAACTCCCCCATGCTAGGCCAGCCTCGCACATGCGTAGCAAAGGTCGCATCTCCGGCCAGTCCTCCGCATATGCGTAAACACCAGAAGCCCAGAATTCTTCAGTAATGCTATGTAGTCCAAAAATGACCCAAAACTAATCCAAAAACACCTGGGGCCCCCGAAGCCTTGTCCAATCACACCAACCAAGTCCAAAACATAACACGAACCTACTCGAGGCCTCAAATCACCCAAAACAATATCAAAACTACGAATCGCACCCCAATTATAACCTAAGGAACTAATGAACTTTCAACTTCCAAAACTCGTGCCAAACCGCATCAAATCAACTTGGAATGACCTCAAATTTTGCATGCAAGTCCCAAATAACATAATGGACCTATCCAACTCCCGAAACCAAAATCCTAAACCGATATCAACCAAGTTAACTCTTGGTCAAACCTATGAACTTTCCTGACCTTCAACTTTCCAACTTTCGCCAATTCAAGCCAAAACAACCTAGGAACCTTTAAATTCAAATCCGAACATATGCCTAAGTCCAAAATCACCATACAAAGCTATTGGAATTTGAAACCGTCAAAGCACCATTCCGGAGTCGTCTACGCAAAAGTCAAATTCTAATCAAATCTTACAACTTAAGCATCCCATCTTGGGATTAAGTTTCCCAATTCAATATAAAACTTTCCCGAAACTAAACCAACTATCCCGGCAAGTCCCTTAATCATAAATACACATGTGTAAATAATCACATAGGGGAAATTGGACTAAATACTCAAAACGACCGGCCGGGTCGTTATAGTTCTATATTTTTAATTTTGTTTTACCACTTGATTTAGGGTTACCCACTAATGGAGAATCAATAAACAAAGAAAATTTGGTCTGGATATGCAATCGATTCAGCACCTGCTTGGTCTAAAGAACTAACTACACGATGCCGCCATCTACATGCACTATGCTTCCAAACCACATTGAAATACAACAATGAACGAACATCGATTAAGAAAGTGCAAACAAACCTATAAAAATCAATAATACCCACTTCTATGAAAATAGAATTCAGAAAATGTACTAATATATGAAGTTTTTTGCCCAGAAACTGCAATGAAAAAAGGTAGAATGAAATCTAAAAAATTCCTACGTGAAAGGAACGATTGATTGTGAAACCGCTGATGCGGTTTTCATGGTTTGAAAAGCTATGTAGTTTTTGAAAAAGGAAAGGAACGTGTGGTGTGAATATTCACATCTTCAGATAAAATAAATGGGGGGAAGCAAGTTGGGTGGTTCGGGTAAATACTTTGGGCCACATAGGTAGAAAATGCAAAAGCTATGGGCTTGGGTAGAAACGGGTAAATAGTTTGGGCCTAATAGGCAGAAAGTGTAATTTCCTCATGAAAACCCCAAATTAAATGTGAAAATAACATCAGGTAGCCACTTTTACGCATGCTGTTTAAAATATATCCATAATTTCCAATGTATTTAAAGATTAATCAATTTGCTCAAACTTTAGGACACGACTTCATGGAGTTTAAACCTCAAAGTTCAATCTTCAGGACATCGTGTCCTAAAATTCAAAAATTGTGTCCAGAAATTTGAATTTTATGTCCTAAATTAGCAATTAAGAAATTAGGACACTTAGTCTTGAATTTCATATTAGTCTCAAATATTTAGGACACTAAGTCCTGGATTCCAAATTAGCAGCTCAAAAATTCAGGATAGTTTGTTCTGAAATTTGGATGAATTGGCTAATCTTTAAATACATTATAAATCGTGGATATATTTTAAAGGCAGAATAGCCTGGCAGATACTTTTACTTATTCGGGTTTGACATCCCGGTCCCCCTACTCCGCATAGTTTCAATCAGGCACTTGCACTTGTATAAAATATTAATTTTAAATCCCTCTGACCATTGACCAAGCTTACGTGGCCTTTGGTTTGCCGAGTCAAACAAAATAAGTGATTGCACGCTCCTAAAGGCGAGTAACTGTACAAAATTTGATTAGAAAATAGTAAAAGAGAAAAATGAAAAAAAGAAAAACAACGCTAGCCATTATCTCGCCGCTCTCTATCCCATCCGCTCCCCCAAATCCCTAAAGACCGCCACTGAAATTGGCACGGCTCCACAACCTCTAAGATTAAATTTTGTTTCTCAGCCAGAGCTTTCCAAACACCATTACATTATTTCTCCTCCAATTTTAGCAATCAACTGGAGCTATGACAACAAATTAGTAGCATAACACATGACAAGACCGAATTGATAGAGCTTAACAGAGCAGCTAGTCAAGGAACAAAGTTGTTTAATTTTTATTTTTCTCAAAATAACGGAAGAAGCCGATGAAAACGCCAGAGAATTATGAGACGGTGAAGCTTGAAAATAGCGCTCCAGGCCAAAATTGGGTCGTCATCGACTGCTGAAGACGACGACAAACCTGGATTTTGTTAGTTTTATAAAACAATTCGACTATAGCTGCAGGGGTCAATAAGAAATTTGAGGTAGGAAATACTGAGTGAAACATTGTTCTCTTTCTTTTTCAATTTTTTGGTGCTGCTTCTTAGGTATTTGGCTTGAAAGAAAATTTAAGCATAGATTTTTTTTTAAATTCATTTGTTTTCTGGGTTTTGAAAGGATGACATAAATGTGAAGAGAAGAGGAGAGATAATGGTGGTTTTGGAGTGGTTGCCGACGATGGTGGCGGCAAGAACACCATGGCTGGTTGAATGGATTGTAGTAATGGAGAAAAATTAGGAAAAAAAATGAAATGAGTTTAATTGTGTTTTCAAATGGAAAAGGAAGGGTGACGGTGAGTGGTAGTGGCGGTGGCGGGTGAAAGAGGCAGAGATAAAATGGTGGAGAGAGAGCAGGAAGGTTTGGGTTTTTTTGAGGAGAAAGGGATGGATTTGATATTTTTATTAAAAAGTATTTTTTGTAAAAATAAATAATGACATGGCATTAATTTATCTGAGGTGGATATGATGTGTCATTTATATCAGCGCGAGTGAACAACACACATATCCGAGGTGTTTAAAATTAATATTAAACAAGTGCAAGTGCCTGGTTGAAACTATGTGGAGTAAGGGGACCGAGATGTCAAAGCCGAATAAGTAAAGATGTCTGTCAGGCTATTCTGCCTATTTTAAACAAGAGAATTTTTCATAAAGCACCATCTTTTAGGTCTAATTAGCCATTTATAGATACCCTTTGCTATATTACGTGTTATAGATACCTTTTATGTTTTTTATACAATGTATTTCATGTATTTAAGCTGTTGTATTCATTAATACAACCAAAAAAATAGGCGTAAAAAGTGGAATTCCAGCTAAGTTTGACATGTATTTAGTTGTATACAAGCAGCATTAACGTTAAATACAGTAACGTATCTGTGCAAAATCTGGAAGGTTAAACTGGTTAAAAACGGAAGGAAATCAAATCACATGATATTCTCCTAATTTAACTCAACGAACTAAAACGATCCCTCATTAATCTGTATTTGAAAGATACATAATAAAGATTATAGCTGAATAAAGAGAAATACATATGAATAATACAGTTGAGTAGAACTGTATACAGTTGAATACAACAAAATACAATTTAATTCATCTGAATAAAATACTTGAATACAACAAAATACAACTGAATACAGCTGAATAAAACTCTTGAATGCAACAAAATACAACTAACTTCTGCTGAATAAAATAGTTGAATATAACTAACTACAACTAAATACAACTGAATACAGTTGTATAAAACACTTGAATACAACTAACTACTGTTGAATAAAATAGTTAAATACAACTGATTAAAACTGAATACAAGAGAATACGCATAACTTTTTAATACATCTAAAATATATAAATGAATGCTGCTGAATACATGTGAATACAGCTGAAATATACATTCGAATACAACTAGGGGATTTGGGCGATCTAGAGAGAGAAACAGCCTTATGGCTTCACCAGCCGACAGCCATCCATTAATTCCGGCCGGTCAGCCCCCTAACACATCTGCCCAACCTCCTACAACAACTACAAACAATCCCCAGCCCTCAAATCCCACAAACGAATCCATGAATTACGCAAAAGCTGTGAACCCTACTTCGACGACCACTGCCATGCAGAATCGAGCCGCTACAGTTGAACCAATTGCTCTTCGTCTATCAAAATCAATGAATTAAACTTACCCTAAGCGATTGTAATGGAGTGATAATGGAGGAGAACTAGAGAATTTGGGTGGGAGAAGAGGTATAAATCGTGGGTTGAGGGAGAAACAGTAAAGTGTATGCAAAAAGAGAGAGAGAACGTGGTTAGTCAATTTTAGGTGATTATGTGAGAGAAAAGACTAAAAAGGAGAGAGAAAAATATTATTTAGCATATATGGTGCCTTAAATGTAGGATGTAAATATAATTAGATATTTGGCTATAAAGTATAAAATGTATCTATAGGATGTAATATTTTAAAATGGTATTTATCTAAAATAAATAGGGTACTAAGATTTTCTATAGGGAGTAAAAATTCCTTTAAACAACATGCTTCATGCACTCCATTGTTCATGGGCCCATCACCCATGTTAGACAGGAAAGGCTCAATGGATATCAGCCCAAACATTAATGTCGTATTGGCCGAAAATTGAATAATAGGGTTTAGAGGGAAAAAGTAAACTCAACAATTAAAAACAAAATAAAAAAAGAAATATTACTATTCGAACCAGAGGAAAGAGACTCTCTTATCTTCTTCTTCTTCTTCCTGGAATTCCCGCAAAAGCAAGAAACACGCTATAGTAACCGCGGAAAGAAAGCTTTCAAAAGAAGTGCCGGCTTTGTGTTTGAGTAAATGTCTGAATGGCTCTGCTAAAGCCTTATCCTCTTCAACACTCTCTTCGCCGCATGGCTTCTCGCTTTCTTCTTCACTCTCACTACCATACCCATACTCTTTCCTTTTCCTCTATCTCTCTTTCTCGCCCCTCTATTGTCCTTAACCCCAGGTTCCTTTCTCTCTCTGTCTCCCTCCATTATGTAGACTGTATACCTCTCTCGTTCTCTCTATATATGTATATGTGTGTTTATACATATTTATCTGTTTCATTTATGTGTTTAAGTCTTAAAAACATTTTATTTCTCTTATCTCTTGTTGAATGGGAAAAAAAATTAAAATCTTTGAGGGAAGAACATTAAGGTTAGCTGAACTTTTTCTTGATAAATGCACGAACCTCGGCTAATTGCATATGTACTCAATAATTTTTTCCACCAATACTTGGACAGATAAGAGTAAATCACGTAGTGTTTTTGCCTCACTGGACTTGAACCTGAGACCTATTGGTTCTTGATCCACCACTAGGCCACACCCTTAGTGTCGGGCCAACTTAAGGTTAGCTGATTTTTTGTTCAAATGAAGGGCATTTAATAGCAGGGGTCCCTTTTAGGAAGGGCGATGTTGTAACCATTTGAGAGAAATAATTGATTTTTTTGAGGGATTAATGTAATGTTTTGGGTTGGGTGACTTGGTATAATGAAAGCTATTTTGACAGCTGGAGCCTCTTTTTAATTTGTTTTTCTTTGGTTTTGCATTTAAAGAAGGGGGAAAAGGTCACCCTTGGCCTTTTCTGTGTTTATCCGTTTTGGTTTTTGAACTTTAGTTGCTGGTTTAATATATTTAGTCAAGTGAGTTGTTCGTTGCATACTGACACATGTTCATTTGGTTCTTTATACGCTAATTTTTCTGTATTTTGAAAAACTAGATTATTGTTTCAGAACAGTGGGATAACCTTGTTTTTAGGAATATGAATGTTCTTGGTCAGCTTAATATTGTTAAACAGGAGGCTTTTGGTGCTTAATTTAAAGAAGACGGAAGTGCTGCCCGTTTATTTGCTAGTTAATTTATTTTTTTCGATAAGTAATGCAACCCTTTTCTTTGTTTGTAACTATTTGGGTTTTTGAACGTTTTCTTGTTGGGGTTTATCTTTTTAAGAAACTTTGTGGACTTGTTTCAGGGTGATTAATAAGCCGACGAGGCTATCAGATGCGATTTTGATTAGAAACATGGTGTCTCCAAGAGCTTTTATGTCATCAAGCACTGCTACAGAGGCTTTTCAAGAAAATACAAAGTCAAAAGCTTATGGTTCTGAGCAAATTCAGGTGAATGACTATGATTATATTCATCATGTTGACGTTTTGTTTTTATGTAAGATTGGAGAAAGCAAAGAACTTCTGATCATGCTGGAAAGTGACCCATTCTTTTGGAGTCTAGATAATGTAGGTCCTTTCTTGAAACCCGAAAGAGGACATCACTCTGTGGCCGAGTGTGTTCCAGTGAGATACTCTCAGTCTGGAGTAATGTATACGAAGATGGGATTATAACTTGATACTGGATTTTAAGTTGGTGGGTGATTCGTTTTCTAATGTGTAAGCACTTTCAAAGACCGAAAGTGATGCATTGACAGGCATTTGACATGTCAAACAGGTACAGAATGCTTGAGAAAAGCATGTGGCCCTTGCTGTTATCGTACTCAGAACGCTATGTATTTAACCTCACAGTTAATTAACCAATCTCTGCTAGATAAAATGGATATGTCTGAGTTCTGTATTAAGTATTTGATGATATTCTCTCTATTTGAAAATAAAATTGAAAAAAATACAATAAAATGGTAGTGTACTTAGGATGGAAATTGTTTTATGCGGGGAAGTGTTTTACCTTGGGAAATCTTTTATAGGATCATTTTCCAATATTTAGTTGGGTATAAAATAATAAAGTTGATGAATATGCTGGCAGTCGAAGAGCTAGAGTAACGACCATGGTCACAAAGGTTGGAAGAGGCAACACTAGGTGAATTCTTCTTATGTACCTAAGCTTTCATAGCCAGAGGCCCAGAGCTCTGCGGTGCTACGTTGGTGGGAGATAATAGGTATAATAGGTACACAGTGAATTAGTCGAGTGTACAAGTTGGTCCAGACACAATCATTATTAAAATGAAGTGGATGATAGGGTACGAGCTACGAGGATAGTGTTATGGTAGTGTTCCTCAGTATTAAAAGTTGATAACAATCTCTAAGTATTGGTTGAAGGCTTGAAGCAAGTGAGTTTTTTCTGAGAGAAAAGGTAATTATATATTTATATTATGAGTGCAGCACTAAGGAAGTGCTGAAACATTTACAGGTGCGCAAAAGCAAAAGAAGAATCCCTTTCTAATAGGGACTCTAAGAGGTTAAGTAGTGATTCTGCTTCAATTATGAATTCCTCCTTACATCAAAAGGAAAATAGAAGTATACAGTTAATTTGATCTGCTGAATTGAGTTAGCTTTATCTTTTTTTTTTCTTTGCTTCCAACCAATCTACCTCATGTATGTTGTGATTGTATTCCACCACAATGTGCTGCTGCTCCTCTTTCTACCTCTTTTCCAGCAGTATAGCGGGTCTGAAGCAAGTGAATTAGAGTAAGAGTTGAGATATTTGTGATTGAAAATGACTTCCATTAGTGACGGAAGTCATATTGCTCCTTTTGGTGGAAAATAATTTCCTTCGAGAAAAGATTTTCCTCAATTCAGTGTTAGCTAACATTAATTAACTTATTTTCTTCATACTAAACACACCTTAGTTTTTTGATTTTTGAAAATGATTATCCATATTTAAGTGATGTGGTGTTCTACATGTAGTTATGAAAGAATGCAATTCTTCCTAATCAATTTTGTTACTTTCGTTTGTCTTTTTCGTTTTTCATTTTCTTCTTTTACCTTTCTATCCTCTATTTAATCAAGGATATATATATGTATTGTTTGCACATTAATCTGCTCTATCAGTTTATTCTGTAGGTTTAGAGTTGCTTATTACTTGTAAATTAGTTTTACTGAAAAATATAAACCAGCGTTCTCAAATGCTCATTTAAGGCGCGCTTAAGCCCTGAAGCTCAAAAGCTCAGGGAAGACGCTTCGCCTCGCTTAAGCTGCACTTCAGTGTAAGGCAAGGCACTAAGGCGTGTGCCTCATGCTCATGAGTTCTTTGTTGAATCAAGTTGCACTAAATAACAAATATAATCAGAACATAAGTGCATTAGCAACAATCAAATAGGTGTATTAATTGTTAAGGATAATATTATGAATCTATTTTGTTACTCTGTCCTTGAATTACATATGTATTTTTTCCCCCTTCATTGCACCTTTTTTTTATACAAAACCCATACTTTAAGTGCATTGTGCGTTTAAAGCACCAATAGACCTTGAGTGCTTTTTGGAGTTTTTTGCCTTTGACAACACTGAAACAAACATGCATTTTAGGGTGATAAGGAAAATTTAAATTAAAACAACTGCTTTCACAGGTTATGCAACACAGAAATGTCAAATATCTTATTTTGAGCATAAGTATACATGCACAAGTACACGCAGTAGATACATGGTGTCTATTGGATCATTGACCGAATAGTGAATAAACTCTACTATATTTTGCATTACCTTTATGGAAGTCTGCAAGACATCGGTCAGCTTTTGAGTTACAGTTTACCTGGATAAGAATGTAATAGAGACAGTAACCTTCAGAATAACCTTTCACTAGCAAGTGCAGCTTAATGCGAAGCAAATATATATAGTTATGTAGGATATCTTCTACTTATTTGTTTCTCAGCAGTAATTTTCTTTTTAAATTGTTTGTTTTTTACTATTGAAAAGAATTATTGATGTGGATAATATGTTGATCTTTTACCAGTAAAAATAATTATGCAAATTGCTGTCTCATTAGGTATTGGAAGGTTTGGATCCAGTCAGAAAAAGGCCAGGAATGTACATTGGAAGCACCGGACCTCGTGGTCTCCACCATTTGGTATATCTAGACTTCTCCGATTCCTTTCTTTTGATATATTTGGCGTTGCTAGCTACGCTTCTATTTATTCTTGACTGAACTTTTATTGTCCCAGTTATTGAACATATTTCCTTGTAGGTTTACGAAATATTGGATAATGCCGTTGATGAGGCACAAGCAGGATTTGCAACAAAGATAGATGTGGTCCTTCATGCGGATAACTCCGTGAGCATTGCTGACAACGGTCGAGGGGTATGTGCTGTCTTATTCTCTTCTGCAGAAGTAGGACTAACTTAATAGGAGATTGCACACACTAGCTTATGTATATTGTGTTTTCCTATCATCTCATAAAGGATTGACTCAACCTTCTCTTGAATATTCTGCTGTCTTAGCACATAAGATGATTTTTGTGTCATCAAGCTGTTCATGTTTGTGATTTTCCCCTGATCTCCCTTGCTTATTTCCAGTCCTTCCTACCTTTCAAGGAGAGATCCTGGACGCTGCATGTGATAGAAATGGTTTTAGGAGGTGTGCTAATAAGAAATTGACATGCTTGTATATGGTTGTCAAAGCTCCTTGAAGTTCCCATTCTGATCAAAACCTTATGCTTGTTGATAAAAAATTGTTTCTCATTACATAATGCATTTTGTTGGGAATTTTTCAGATTCCGACAGAGTTGCATCCAGTGACAAAGAAATCTTCTCTGGAGACAGTTTTGACGGTATGTTCACATGGGATAGCCATTTTCAGGCTGTTTTTAAACACACACCCACACACACACACATATGTTTATATGTTTTTTCCTACTCAGTGGATGGGGCTCAGTGTCAGCTTCTCATCTAACTACAAGTCTATAAAAATGTGTCCAAAGTTATGAGATTTCTTTAACCTAGCATTGTTGGAAAATTTTTAAATTTTTGAAAATCCTTGAAGCCTGTGTAATCAGAAGGAAGAATTAAGAGTTACGAAAACCTGTTATTGAACTCCCAAAGACGGTTCCTCAATAATGAAAGATTGAAGGTATTCCTTTTCAAAAAAAAGAAACAAAGAAAAAAGAAAGTGACAGACGGAAGGTATAGTTGCTTCAAGATTCATCAGTCAGTTTTGTTCTCGGAGCTTTGGTCATAGTGGTAAGAGTGCAGCGCGTAATACATGGGTTAAGCACACGTAATGGGTCCGAACTTGCCGCAGACAAAGCCTGGTATTTAATTGGAGAAGTGTAGATGCTTAGTATCCACTGATTTTCGAACCGTGCGCCGCTGGTATCGAGAATTTCTCGATTATAAAAGTAAAAAAGATTCAACAATCAGTAATCTCTCATTGAAATTTTATAGAAGAGTTCAGTGGCGCTTAGTTGTACTTTCCTATGGCTTTCTTCCCCAGTTGTCTTATCCTGCCCATACCTATGGTGATTTTGTATTAAATATCAACCAGTGCTAGCATAATCTTCTATTTAGCATGTTTGGCCCACAAAACCTGACCTAAGATACTCGGAGCAGTAGTATTAGTAACCCGGAGTTTTCTTATCCAAATTCCAAAAAAATAATAATAAAAATTAGTGACCCGAAGTTTATGTGCTTTACAAGAATCTTCATCAGCTATTTTAAAAACACTACAACAAAGTGGGTGCAAACCTTGGAGATTAGGGTTTACAGAAAACACTAGGTTATTTCATCACAATCCTTGACGAGCAGAGTTACCCGATACATGTGCTGGTGGGAGGTAGTAGGTACTCGTGAAATTATCAAGATGCACACAAACTGGCCTTGACACCACCATTATAAAAAAAAAGAGAAGCAGTATTGCTTGAGTAAGGTGCAAGGTTACTGCATAATCACATGCTTAAGCCGAAATTCAGAGAGGTATTTTCTTAAATTATATTCAGAAAGGTGCTTTTAAAGCACTGCCACAACTCATAATTAAATAGACTAATTCACTCTTGTGTTGGTTTTCTACTTTTTGGTATACCTCTAGTATACATGTATGTTTTGCCTAAACGTTAATAAAATTTATTACCTTTAAAAAAAAATTGAAGCACAAACTCACTCTTGCTTATTGTTTATATAAATGGATCTAACAACAACAAACCCAGTATAATCCCACAAGTAGGGTCTGGAGAGGGTAGTGTAGGGGTGTGCATTTGAATCGGAAATCGAATCGATTATTTGTTATCGGTTTATCGATATCAGTTTATCGATTTCGATTTCGAAATTTTCCTTATCGAGTTATCGATTTCGATTTCGATTTTGTCCTCTTCGGTTATCGGTTTATCAATAAACTAGATATACTAAAAAGACAAATTTTTTTTAATTTTTTTTATTTTTTTTTCCCTTATTCTATAATAACCTTCCCTTTACCCTAAGTCCCTAACCCTATTATTTCCTCTACCACATTTAAGGAATGATCTTATTTAAAGCTCAAGGGAATGAAGTTCAAATTAATGGAAAACAAAATAAGCCGTGATGATACGCGTATTACACCGTATTGCCCGAAGGGGGCATGCTGCAAGAGCGTAGGTGAGTGATAAGCATAGGAGGCGTGCCCGAAGGGCAGCAGCAGCAGTGTGGTTCCAGATGCCGTCGAAACTTGGAATTCAAATAAAATTTTGTTCTGTCTTATCACATTCATTTTACTTCAATTCTATTTGAATTCCTGTTGTAGTATTTTATTTTGTTTTTTTTATACCGTTGGAGTGTTGGTGGCATACATTTGATCCCTTACTTTAGTTTCGTTGCATGTGCTTGTTGACACAATTTTTATGTTATAAAAGGTGTTCGTCTTATTTTAGCTTCTTTTTGTCCATATTAGTTAGGCGTGTTTATAGCGATATACTTTCCGTGGAATCCCGCAAATTTTCTTATTGGTGTTATCGATAACCGAATCGATAAGCCCTAAAAATCGATAAATCGAAATCGAAAAAATCGAAACCTTATTGAAACGATAATGAAAAGCATATGTACAAATCGATAATCGATAAGTAATTATCGATAAGGGTCAAAATCGAATCGATAAATCGAATGCACACCCTTAGGGTAGTGTGTATGCCTTTCCCGTATATTGTGAAGGTAGATAGGTTGTTTCCGGTGGACTCCCGACTCAAGGAAAAAAGCAAAAGGAAGCAGTAACAACATCAAGATAAGATAACTGAAACGAAAGAAACAACAGGTAATGATATAAATCTAGGAGTAAGAAAATACAAGAGTAATACTAATATGGCTGGTATGGAGAAGAGATACGTCCGATTACCTACTATTAATTCTCGACCTACACCCCCTCCTATCAAGAGTTATGTCCTCTGAAAGTTGAAGCTACGCCATATCTTGCCTAATTGCGATTTCCTAATACTTCTTAGGCCTACCTCTATCTCTAGTGATCCACTCTATTGTGTATGTTGAAAAGTTTTGTTGATTATAAGCTCCTAGTTATATACTGGACAACCAATAATATTGTAGTTTCCGGCTTTTAAAATTTATTACATTCTTCTGAATTGACTCTTGTGCTACTTACTGATGTTGTTTGCACTGTTGCAGATAGTATAAAATCATGGAAATCAATGTTTATGAATTTCTGTCTATATGGAAACCATGCATTTAGAATAGACAATGAACCAAGAGTATATCTTGATGATGTGGTAGCAAATTGTGCAGGTTTTGCATGCAGGTGGTAAATTTGGAGGCTCAAGTAGTGGCTATAATGTGTCTGGTGGATTACATGGTGTGGGCCTGTCAGTTGTTAATGCATTGTCACAGGTATCAATATCATATTTTGGAGATTTCTGCTATCATTTTCCTATACACTGATAATGAATGCAGAATTTGTAATTTAGAATATATTTGTGCTATAGCCGCCCCTTTTCTTTTGTGACGGTTGTCGCTAGTTTTTCTGCTCTTAAATGGGTTGCTTACTGTCCTTCGTGTTCTATCCCTAGATTGCTGCTATTACTTGTTGCTGCCTTGTTTCGGTTTTCTGATTGCATTACTTAGTGTTAGTTTTGTATTTTCGCTTCGGTTGTCAGATTGGTTTGCTTGTTATTGCCCCTTCCCTTTTTCCTTCGTGAGCCGAGGGTCTACCGGAAACAGCCTCTCTGCCTTTTTAAAGGCAGGGTAAGGTCTGCGTACACTCTACCCTCCCCAGTTCTTGTTGTTGTTGTTGTAAATGGGTTGCTTACTTTAGCTTTATGTTGTTCTCTTGTTAACTAACTGTCTAAGGATACTTTAATCAAATTTGTCAGTGCCATTGTTTTAACTAGATAAGTAGTCTCTAGTGGTAGAATGACCTCAAATGTTGTTTACTTGCATATTTACAAGATTGTTTAAACATTCTCAGGTTTTTTCTTTTGTGACAAATATGTGCAGTTCAGGATCTTTCAAAATTTTGAATTGTATTCTAGACTTGTTGTTCTGGGTTTTCATTTGCAAAAGTTGATTGTGCTCCTTTCTTGGGGTGCCATTAATCTCATTTAAGGAAAGCAGATATGAATTTATGCTATAATCAGAGAGACTACATTCTGAAAATGATAACAGACAATCCATTGTTCACCTCTTGCATGTGTGGACATAAATCAATAGTTGAGCAGTTCAACTCTTTATTCAGTGACCTTTTGATTTCTAAATAGAGCAGTGTTCCGTGAGTATCTAAAAGGAAAAGTAGATAAAACGAAATGAAATAATGTTTGTAGTATTACATGTATTTGTAGTTATATTTTGTTTGTCTTGCTAAACAAAAGCTCTCGTTTTCATCAGATATGCTCTTTGTCAAAAATGTGACCGCCGATGGGTTTCGTCCTTTAATTGAACCGTACTAGTATGAGTGCGGTAATGTTTCATCTATTTCTTTTTTTCTTCTCTTTCCTTTTGGGCTTTTGGTTGGGCGTTGATCAAGATAGTTTGAAGAAGGCTTAGAGAATTGCAGTTAAAGAGAGAGAGAAGTGAAAGTAATATTAGGAGTCTTTACTCCTTATTGAATTAAGTGTAAGCACTTGGTACTGCAGTAACCCTGATGAATGGAAGAAATGGTCACAAAGACTGACATGAATGGTGCTTGATTTGATTGCTTTTGTATATAATGTAGTTCTCATTGTTTTTCTGAGCGTAGCTGACAATGTTCAGCAAAATGCTTACTGGCGTGATCACTTTTCCTTTGCTAGTCTTTCAGCTTTCTTGACGTAGTGATCTATATCATGTTCTCTGATAGGCCCTTGAAGTTACCATATGGCGTGATGGTAAAGAATACCAACAGAAATATTCACGTGGGAAGCCAATAACAACTTTGATATGTCATGACCTCCCGGTGGAAATGAGAGATCGACAAGGGACTGCCATTCAGTTTTGGCCTGATAAAGAAGGTAGTTACATTGTCTTCAAACTCCAAAAGATGTTGCTGCCGTCTCCTTTCTTGTCATGTTTCCAATTTCTGTATAAGCATCTAAAGTTCTGATGACATCTTGCTTTGCAGTATTCACAGCTGAAATACAATTTGACTATAACACCATAGCCGGGAGAATTAGGGAGCTTGCTTTCCTCAATCCCGAGGTATGTCAAGATCGTTCTCGCAGAGAAAAGCCTACTTACTTGCTCTTGCTGCTTTTAATTTATGATCAAGTCGGTGTAGCTTCTTACTCTGTCACCTTTTAAAGAAGTCGAAATAGAAAGGGATAGGAAATTGTCAGTAATATTGATTAAATTCATGCAAAGTTTTCTGAACGATGCTGTCAAATGATGCCTTTGAGAGGTTTTGTTCGTGGAAGGAACTTCAGTGGCTGTTTGAATGTCTTCCTTCTTCAACCTATGGTTTAAGTGAAAATGCTTATGCCATTTGGTGACTGCATGTTGAAGTTCATTGCAATGCATTTGACATTCCTCACTTCTGCATGCTGCATTTTGGTGCATAGACATACATAAACTTCTTCCAAGAAATGAAAGCTTCTTATGCTTGATAACTATATTTTCATATGCAAGATTCATTTCAGTTTCAAACAGTTGAGCAGTTCTTTTATTTCAGCTCACAATTGCTCTCAAGAAGGAAGACATAGATCCAGAGAAGATCCAATGCAACGAGTACTTTTATGCTGGAGGATTGGTTGAATACGTGAAATGGCTGAATGCAGACAAAGTGTGTTTGTCTTTTCCCTTTTACTTTTCACACACTTCATTTTCTCTTTTAAATTTGGGAGTAAATTGCTTGCTATTGAAAATTTAGAACTGGCGGTAATGGCTTATTGCATTAAATTGACGAGCTTGAAAAACTTGTTCAGGTTATTCAGGGTGATCTCTCATACATACATGTCATGTTACATAGTGTCCTTGTCCGCACCACTTCTAGAAAAAATTGAATGGAACCAGCAAATTATATTTTATTCTCCCTTGTTTCAAATTTGTTCTTCCCATTCTGATTTGGCACTATTATTAAGAGGACTTCAAAATTTGAGCTATTTAATATTTGTTATGAAGCATATTTGGATGTTTTTTCCTTATAAACAACATATCTTTTCGTTTGCATTACAAAATAATAAATTAAGGATGAAGTTGTATTCAGAAGAGTAGAACTGGTTTCTATAAAACATTTTGTGGTATATAATATGTATCTATAAAATGCTTTGTGGTGCCATTTGAGTAATGTAGACAACATCTTGGGTTATTTCAAAGAGGAAAGGTGTCACACCCCGAACCTGGGCGTCGACGTAACACGGCACCCGGTGCCTGACTACATGTGACCGAGCGAACCAACTGGCTGGCTGAATGAATATGTGATATCATAACATATTGAATGCGGAGATAAACTAATGCATGCTGATATACCGAAAGTCTGAATGATATATATCTAAGTGCGAAAACACTAATATGTCTGAAACATATCTGTAGCCAACATTGCTTAACATGAAAAGTTTGCGACTTTTTCTAACTGTTACTCTAGTCTATGAAGCGTCTAATGAAGTACTAAAAACACTAAAAGACTCTAAAGTAATGATAATGCCCCGAAAGAACGGGGGCTCACCCAATAGCTGGTACGAGAATCCCAGCGCTCTGAATTGTCAACCTGTAAATCATTACTTGTATCGTGAGATGCAGGCCCCGGACGAAAGGGACGTCAGTACATTTGAATTGCACTGGTATGTAAAGCAACGGAAGGAAAGAACTGTAAATACTGAAATTGAAATTGAACTGATGACTGAACAAGGAAGTAAAGATATGAATACTCCTTCTGAATGATGAACCACCTGTTTGTCTGAATAAATAAACTGCGGCCTCAGGCCCAATATATATGTGCACAAGCTACAGCCTCGGGCCCAAGTATACGTATATATAACTGCGGCCTCTGGCCCAAAGATGCATAAAACATAAACTACGGCCTCAGGCCCAAAGACATGTGTTCAACATTCAGGAATTTAAATTCAGGAACTGAGAATCATACTGTAATACATGATATTGAAATACTGAATCATACTGAGTTACATGATATTGGAATGCTGCATAGGAACTAGACTGAGACATGTATTCTTGAACTGATTATGAAAACTGAAACTTCAACTGTTTATGACATGCTGAGTACTCTAGACTGAGACTCATGGGCATTAAACACAAGTCTATATTGATTATCCACTGAGCTCACAATGTTTGGACTGAAAGTCATGAACAAATTACGAAGCTAGAGAATAGAAGTTCTGCAACTATTCAAGGAACTAAGCTTAACCATATTTCTGAGGCAATTAGTAACATTATAAAAGAAACGTAGTGTAGGGAGAATCATTAACATTCCCAAACATAGAAGTTAGCCTCAAATACCTTAACTTCGTGCTCTTGAGCCTAATACAACGTTCGCTAACCCTTTCAACTTTAATCTATAACAATACAAGTCAAAGGGATTCCATATTAGCAATAATACTCATGTTTTGGTCACTTAGGCATTTCATCACACACCTTATGGGCGTAAAGCCTCATAGCCCTTGTTAATGGTACTTTCTTCACCAAATTCTCATTCTACTACTTCTAGGTGATTCTACAATCCCAAATATATGTAACTAACACCATCTCAACACCAAAAATCTACAACAATCTTAAGTAAACAACCCAAAACCCTAGCATAGTTGATATGATTCTCTTTATCAAACCCATTTACTATTCTCCCAAGAACTCATCAATTCATAGCTATAAATGATTAGGGAGTAGAAGCATTACCTTTTTGAAGTTCAATCCTCTTGAATTCGAGTTCTAGGGTTTCTTTTCTCAACAATGATGTCTCAGTCGAATATCTAATGATTTGAAGGGTTTACCCATGTTAATAAGGTGTTAGAGAACTGAAATTAACTTAGAAAATCATCATTAGAACTTACCTTGGATGATGGAGGGACCATGGAGGAAGTTGGATTCTTGAGAGCTCCCCTTTCTAGAGCAAATCTACGTGTTTGGGGTGTAGGGAACGAGGTAGGGTTTAAATAAGTGTACACGTCCAAAAATTGAGGAGGAAATAACAGTGGCTCGGATAGACATCGTCAGAGCGGGGGCATCATCAGAGGCGCCAAACTACACAACCTTGCATCGTCAGGGGCGCTAAAGTTAGTGCTCTGCTTGCACCGTCGAAGGCTGGAAGACAGACCTTCCATAAACTTAGTTGATTCTATCGAATCTTATGCACCTCACTCTCCGTCTTGATTCCAAAACAACTATTTCCATCCATACTCATCCCGATAGGACTTCACGTCTAAAATGTCACATTGATACTCATTTAACACATCCACACCTAATCCAAATTTTCTAAGTGTTACAAAAGGAGGACAAGCATTTTGGTAAACGGGGTATTTGTTCCATGGTATCACGATCTACAGTTCTAGCACAAAAGGAATAGTATATCTGAATCAAGTGAATATCCTTGCTTCATCAGAAAGATCAAGTCTGAAATCTGTCAGATAATGTTATGCATGTATATTTAACAATGACTTAAATTAATTACTGTCTTTGCCCCTAGGGCTTTGGTCCAGTGGTAAGAGCATAGAGCATGATGTGTGGGTTAAGCACACATCACGGTTTCAAACCCTACCACAGACAAAAGGCTGGTATTTAAATGGAAAAGGGTAGACGAGCGAACCCATTATTCACCCAAAACCGTGTTCCACTGGCTCTCGGGAATTTCCTGGTTATCAAAAAAGAAAAAAATTGATTGACTTTTCCGGTGATGCTTTTGTTGTATGAAGTCTATTAAGAAGTTCCCGACTTCTCTCTGCTCTAGAAACCACTTCATGATGTGCTGGGATTCAGAAAAGAAGCTGATGGAATCACGATTGATATGGCTCTTCAATGGTAAGATATTCATATCTTTTTATCCTTCTATCCATCTTCCTCTATTTACTCTTTTCTTCGTCAAGCATGGTTGGAATTATAGCAACATATAATTTTTATGCTGCACCATGCCGTCATGCAGTGGTTGCATGGTTATTTTCTTCTCAGCAATTGGTATGTATATGAATTGCGTGTTAAGAGTGGTATGTTTTACACAGTTTCTTGTCTGTTTTTCATTGCAGGTGCTCAGATGCTTATTCAGACACGATGCTAGGTTATGCAAACAGCATACGGACGATTGATGGTGGCACTCACATAGATGGTGTGAAAGCTGCCCTAACAAGAACTCTCAACAATCTGGGGAAAAAGTCAAAGACAATCAAGGTTTGTTGAATTTAGGTTCATTGTTTCTTTTATTTCTGTTTGCTCCAACAAAAATCAGTGATGTTTTTGTATCTCTCCAGCCTTTCCAGTCTGCTGATACAGCACCAAAATCTGTTGGAATTCTTCTGGTTTTCGCTTGCACTTCTGTCTGTTTGACCATGATTGCTTGGATGTGCATGCTACCCCTTGCGATAGCTTTGCTGGTTTCAATTGGAAAAAATACTCTGCACCTTGTGTTCACATTGGAGCTTTAGTGCCTTCAGAAACTTTAACTTCATAACCACCTTATGTTCTCATTGTTTGATGTTTACACGAGCTAGAGGATTATTCTAAAGTCGTACGAGTCTTTATCTGGATTACCACCTTTCGACCTAAAGACTTTGTAGTTATGTATAAGGAAATCACTTAAATTTATATAATAAAAAGTTTCCCTTTCAATTACTTAAAACTGAATCCATCCTTTGTTGACTACATTGTTTTTTGATAACCAAGAAATCCCTGCAAGCCAGTGGCACATGGTTCAAAACCTATCAAAAAGTGGGCCGGCCCCTCTACCCTTTATTAACTACATATTAAGAGAAGAAAGTTAAAATAGTAGAGTTAATTGGAATCTATTGAAATTGAGATGTGTAAATAGTGGTTTAGTTTTTGTCACATCAAGGCCACTATAACATTGAGTAGTATTAGTTTGGTTTTTTCACATTTCGATTTAGGAAAAGTGGTGAAATAAATTGAACAGGGAAAAATAATATTAGATAAGCACTGGGATGGAGTATATTATTAGGTGAGAATACAAGTGTGCAAGGTCAATGAACTTTGGCAGTGCTGACTTCAACTTTTAACAAAATTCTTCAGCTTGGAACTGCTTATATGCAGACATCTTCGAGAAGTATAGTAGCATTGCTTTCTGGACCATCACATAATCTTAGTCATGGGGTCTTTTTACATCTGTTAGTTTTTCATTCAAATTATGAGTGCCGTAGACCAGAATGTAGGAGAAGTTTTTTTGTTCTTAAAATAAGTCCTACTTAATCAATGCCTTCCAGAAAGAAAGAAAAAATGTTCTATTGTTCAAAGAGGAAAAGACAAGAATTGAGGTTCAGTCCAAATCTCCAATTCCGCCTTTCGGAATTCGCTATTCACTTCCCCTCTGGCACACTAATTGAGTGCAACCAAAATATTCGATCACCCTAAATCTGCAAAATCTGCTGTGTTAGCTTGAACTCTCTCTGTTTAATGTGTCAATAAGTAGGGATATTTGGGTTGCTCTTAACTTTTTTTCGTTTGTATTATTCAGGAGAAGGACATAAGCTTAAGTGGCGAGCATGTAAGAGAGGGATTAACCTGTGTTATTTCTGTTAAAGTTCCGAATCCAGAATTTGAAGGACAAACTAAGGTATCTCTCTCCTTTCATGGTTGAAAAGTTTGTTACAGTTTTTATGGTATAAAAGTTCTATGAAGCCTTAAAATCTCCAATTTTTGTGAGGCCGACATTGTTTACTATGTTTTCAATTGAAGACTAGGTTGGGAAATCCTGAGGTTAGAAAGGTGGTCGATCAGTCAGTTCAAGAGTATCTGACTGAGTATCTGGAATTGCATCCAGATGTGCTAGATTCAATTCTTTCCAAGTCACTAAATGCACTAAAGGTACCTAAGTTTGTTACATACACAAGACTGATCTTTGTAAGATTAAGCTGACTAAGTTGCCTGCTTGAGGACATCAATTGGTGTTATAAGAAATTATTTTACCTGCTGTATCTATTGCACCATATGCAGGCGGCTCTTGCAGCAAAGAGGGCTCGGGAGTTGGTGAGACAGAAAAGTGTCTTAAAATCATCCTCTCTTCCGGGGAAGCTTGCTGATTGTTCAGCCACAAATCCTGAAGAAGCTGGTAACTTACCTTATTATGGATTTTAAAACCAGTGTGACATTTGGGTTAAACATTTAATTTTAGTTGCATGAAATATATAGGACCTTTCTCTGTAGAAAAGACTGAACGTCTGGCATGCTTCTGAGCAGTGTTGTCAAAGGCGCGCTTAAGCCCTGAAGCGAGGCTCAGAACATGTTGAGCACTTCACCTCGCTTTGTGGGCGCTTCAGTGTGGCATCAAGGCTCTAAGGCATACTTTCCCTTGCCAATGAGTGATCCTAAAAAGGGGATACTAAACAATTGATATTTCACTTTATCGTAATTTTTTTTCCAATTTTTTTGTCCATATATTTGTTATTCATGCTTATAATTATTGATCTTTGACTACATATACATAATTTTACTTTTTCTCCGGTTGCGCCTTTTTTCATTAAAGCCCACGCTTTATTTGCGCTTTGCGCTTAAAGCCCCAACATGCCTTAGAGCTTTTTTATGCTTTTCGCCTTTTATAACACTCCTCACTCTACCTCATGGATTTTGAGCGCAAACAATCTAATAAAGTAGTTATGGGCATCCATTGCTAATAGGAATTAGGAAAGATCTCAATAGAGCTGGTTCTACTGCAATAGAGCTACCTTCCCGAAGGTAGGGGTAAGGTCTGCGTACGCACTACCCTCCCCAGACCCCACTTGTGGGATATTACTGGGTTTTATGTTGGTGTTGTAGAGTTGGTTCTATGTTGGTGGTGTTTCTGTCACTAGTAAGGAGGCGTGCAATGTTCAGGCCAGTTTCTTTCAAGAGATCCAAAATATACCTCCTTTGAGAAATAAAGATTCCTCTTTTAGATCTAGCAACCTCAATTCCTAAGAACTGCAATTTCCTAGATCCTTAATCTCAAATTCATGTGCCAACAACTATTTCAATCGGGCCATCTCCTCTTTGTCATCTCCTGTCATTACTATGTCATCAACATAAACTATGAGAACAGTGAGTTTACCCGTTTGATGTCTTATGAAGAGGGTGTGATCAACATTGCTTTATTGGTAATCGAAGGAGATCATTGCTTTGCTGAATCTGTCAAACCAAGCTCTGGGGGGATTGCTTCAGTCCGTACAAGATTTTCTTCAATCTGCATACCTTTCTTTGACTCTGTGCATTATCAAATTCAGGAGGAATCTCCATACTTCTAAGTCTCCATGAAGAAATGCATTCTTTACATCAAACTGTTGCAAGTCCCAATCAAGATTAGCTGCACAAGACAAAAAAATTCTAATAGTGTTCATCTTAGCAATAGGGGCAAATGTCTCTTTTATAATCCACTCCATAAATCTGACTGAATCCCTTAGCCACCAATTTTGCTTTGAATCTTTCAATTGAGCCATCAGCTTTGTGCTTTACAGTGAAGACCCATTTGCAGCCAACCAACTTCTTGTCTGGTGGTAAAGTGACAAGTTCCCAAGTCTCTTTTTTGACAAGGCCTTCATTTCTTCAATCATAGCTTGCTTCTATCTAAGATCTGCATAAGCTTCCCTCCAATTCTAGGGAATTGACAAAGAAGAAATAGACAAGGCAAAGGCTCTATAGGAGGGAGACAAAGAATTATAGGAGACAAAATTAGATAAAAAGGTGTTTGGTGGTGCAAGATCTGGCTGCTTTTCTGTGAGCAATAGGCACATCTAACTCATTAGGAAATGTAGATAACTCACTAGTAGAAGAAGGTTCAACTTTGGTAGATTGCATGATGGCTTCTTCTACTCTAGTTTTCCTTGAGTAAGTTTTCAAATCAGGCCTATCCAAACGCCCAATAGTCTTCCCCTTAATTCTTTCTCCAATTTCATTTTCCCATGTGACAATGTCATCAAGAGGTCCAGTAATGGAACTAGGTAGAATCACCTCTTCCTCCTTACTACTCTTACCCTGAAGAGGTGATGAGGTAATACTGAAATAGGGCTCAGATTCTCGAAACGTAACATCCATGCTAACAAAAGATATCCTAGAGGGAGGATGATAACATTTGTAACCTTTCTGTGTCGGAGAACACCGAATGAAAACACACTTTATAGTTCTAGGATCAAGTTTCCCAAAATTTCTTCTGTGGACAAAGCAAACACACCCACACACCTTTGGAGGAACAATATATTCAGTCTTAACATTTAAAGCTTCTAGAGGCTTTGAAAATTGAAGGGTTTAAGTGGCATTCTGTTGATAAGATAGGCAGCCGCTAGAATAGCATCGCCCAGTAAGGTTTTGGTAGATGCATGGTGAACATAGGAGATCTTGCTACTTCTAACAGACCCCTATTTTTTCTTTCAGCGACCCCATTTTGTGCACTAGTGTAAGGATAATAGTCTGATGGACTATCCCATTGGACTCCAAATAAGCACCAAATCTTTTATCCATGTATTCACTGCCATTGTCAGTTCTCAAGATTTTTATTTTGGCATCAATCTGAGTACAAATTATCTTATAAAATGACTGAAAACGAGAGAAAACTTTACTTTAGGCTTTTAACAAATATACCCAAGTCATCCTAGTGCAGCAATCAATGAAAGTAACAAACCATCGACGACCAAACAAAGAAACAATTTGGGTAGGACCCCATACATCAGAATGAATAGTCATAAACGGAGTTGTGCTTCTATTATCATTCACAGGATAAGAGTTTCTAGTATGCTTGGCATATTCACACCCATTACAAAACAAAGATTCAAATCGAGTCCTTGAAAGCAAATTGGGATATAACTTCTCAAAACAAAGAACGATGGGTGTCCTAACCGTCTATGCCGCAGTATTATTTCTTGGTTGACATCCTTACTTTCCCCAAAATAGGCTTGACCAGAGTTTTGAATTCCATCTAATATATACAAGTCATCACGCAATCTACCACTGCCAATCCTTTTCCCCTGTTTCAAGATCCTGAAAAATATAATGATCGGGAAAGAACTCGATTTTACTGTTTAGAGCTTTTGGTATGGCACTAACAGATAGAAGATTGACAGGGAACTCAGGGACATGGAGCACGGATGATAGTTTTATATTAGGAGTACAAATGACAAAACCTGTTTCAGAGGTAGGTGTTAAAGAACCATTGGCTATTTTAACATGATCTCCTTTGGGACTCGGAGAATAGTTTTGAATGCCTTTAGAAGAGCATGTTATGTGTCTATTTGCACTAGAATCAACAATCCAAGAATTAAGGTGAGCAGCAAAGGCAGTACCTGATTGCACATGATTGGATGTGGCAGCATTAGTGGAGTCAAGTTTGGCTAGGAGGCGACGAAGAAGTTGAATTTCATCTAAAGACAAGATTTCTCCCGAAATCGTCTCCTTGAATGTCTCGATATTTCCGCTCGATCCGAAGGAAATTTGAAGAAAATTGCTCAAAAATAATCTGTCTCGAGCAAACCTTAGCTCCGGTGAACGAAAAAATAAAAAACCGGTAGGGATAGGCTCGGAATGTTCCAATGACCCTAATAGAAAAGAAAATTCCAAAAACAAAACTGACCAGAAGGAGTGTGTGTTGGGGACAACCATTAAGAGAGAAAATTCGACCTCTGAGATAAAAACGGAACCCTAGTGCTGCGAGGGAGATACCTCAAAAAGACAGCAATGGCTCTGATACCATGTGGATTTTGAGAAGAAGAAAAGGCTTCTTGTATTTCTGTGTATGTTTACATCCCATGAGAAAGGGAATTTATACAAAGCTCCTAATGTAAATTAAGGAAATAAAATAAATCTATACAATCAATCCAGCTATCAAATCAAATCAAATCAAATCAGATCTCCTAAATATAATCAATTCTCCTGAAATCATGCTAATCAACACTCCTAAATCAAATCTCCTTGAATCATGCTAATCAACACAAATTAGCGGAATCCCAAGGTAGAACTGACCCGACTAGGACCCCAAACATCTGAATGGACTAAAGTGAAAGGTGATTCTACTCGATTATCAAGATGCCTAGGGAAATGGGAGCGAGTATGCTTATCGAGCTGACATGACTCACACTCTAGAGTGGACAAGTGAGATAATCCAGGTACTATTTTCTGAAGTTTTGACAAACTGGGATGTCCCAACCGTTTATGTAATAAATCTGGTGAATCGGTATTAGGACAAGTTGTTGAAGAAAGACAAGATGTGAGTTCATGTGATTTAGCAAGGATAAGGTTATAAAGTCCATTTGATTCACGGCCGGTACCAATGATCCGCCCTGTACTGCATTCCTGTATAAAACAAGGCCATCAAGAAATAAAACAGAGCATTTAAGTGATTTGGCTAAGCGACTAACGGCTATGAGATTAAAAGGACTACCGGGAACATAAAAAACTGAATATAAAGGTAAGGAAGGAAGTGGACTTGCTTGACGTATTCTAGTTGCCATGGTTTGAGACCCGTTGGCCATTGTGACTGTTGGAAGAGGTTGACAATATGAAATAGTAGTGAAAAGAGATTTATTACCAGAAATGTGATTAGATGCACCTGAATCAATGACCCAAGACTCGGAGGATGAGATTGGGAGACACAAGTCAGGCTATTACCTGTTTGAACTACGGAAGCAATCTCTGAAGATGTATGTTTACACGCTTTGTACTGAAGGAACTCAATATAATCCAGTAGAGAAACCATCCAACTATTTATAGTATAAGATCCCATTTTGCTACAACCAATTTCTCAAAGTCTTGACTAAAAGTTGTATGGTTAACCTTGGAATGCCAAATCAGAACACTTATTTATTTATTTATTTTTCTCTCTTAATTAGATGGAGTTGAAAGTAAGGTCTTCGCTTGAAATAGTGGAAACCAATAACTCCTGCGGGAAATTTGAAGAAATAGCTGGGAAAACACTGTTCGCGACATGAAAAAACACTGTTCACGCCGGAAGACACCAAAGTTGTCGGATTAGAAAGAAAATTGTATGGACAGGCTCAAAATCACCTCCTGAGAAAGCTGTCCTGAAAAAGTTGGGCCAAAAAGTGGCCGGAACAATCTGCACGCGCCGACGCGTGAGACGGGAATGTCGCCAGAAAATTCACTGTCAGTGGCGCGTGGTAGGTATTTTGGCGGAGGTTTTTGTTGGGATTGGTCGCCAGAGGGTGATCTACCTCGTGGTGGTTTTGGTTTTTGTACAACATCGATAAAAAAGAACTTTAAAATCCGACAAACCTACGGTCACCGAAAATTTTTCGGCTAACTGATTTCTTCTTCCTGGAGTCGCTGGTATTTTTGTATTAAGATTAGCTGCACAAGACAAAAAAATCCTGATAATGTTCATTTTTGCAATAGGGGCAAATGTCTCTTGATAATCCACTCCATAAGTTTGAGTGAATCCCTTAATCATCAATCTTGCTTTGAATCTTTCAACGGAGCCATCAACTTTGTGCTTCAGAGTGAAGATTCATTTCCAACCAATCAATTTCTTGTCTGGTGGTGAAGTGTTAAGTTCCCAAGTTTCATTTTCTGACAAAGACCTTCAGTTCTTCTAGTAAGGTTTTGGCAGATGCATGGTGAATATAAGAGATCTTGCTAAATCTGATATATGCCTATTTTTTCTTTCAGCAGCCCCATTTTGTGCACTAGTATAAGGACATCTAGTCTGATGGACTATCCTATTGGACTCCAAATAAGCACCAAATCTTTTATCCATGTATTCGCTACCATTGTCAGTTCTCAAATTTTTTGTTTTGGCATCAAACTGAGTACAAATCATCTTATAAAATGACTGAAAACAAGAGAAAACTTCACTATTGACTTTTAATAAATATACCCAAGTCATCCTAGTGCATCAATCGATGAAAGCAACAAACCATCGACTACTAGACAAAGAAACAGTTTGGGTAGGACCCCATACATCAGAATGAACAGTCATAAACGGAGTTGTGCTTCTATTATCACTCACAAGGTAAGAGTTTCTAGTATGCTTGGCATATTCACACGCATCACAAAACAAAGATTCAAATCGAGTCCTTGAAAACAAATTGGGGTATAACTTCTTCAAAACAAAGAAGCTGGGTGTCCTAACCATCTATGCCGCTGTATTATTTCTTGGTTGATATCCTTACTTTCCCAAAAAAAGGCCTGACCTGGGTTTGAATTCCATCTAATATAGACAAGTCATCATGCAATCTACCACTGCCAATCCTTTTCCATGTTTGAAAATCCCGAAAAATACAGTGATCGGGAAAGAACTCGATTTTACAGTTTAGAGCTTTGTTGATGGCACTAACAGATAAAAGATTGACGGGGAACTCAGGGACATGGATCATAGATAATAGTTCAATATTAGGAGTACGAACGACAGAACCTAAGATAGGTGTTAAAGAACCATTGACTATTTTGACATAATCTCCTTTGAGACACGGAGAATAGTTTTGAATTCCTTTAGAAGAGCCATTGCTGCCTTTTGAGTTAAGTTTTTCTCCCTCGCAGCAACAGGATTCCTAATCTCTGAAAGAGGTAGAGTTTTTCCCCGATCATAATGTGTGAAACATAATGTGTCCTAAAAAATGTTGAAAGTGAGGATATATGGTCGATGAAAAAGTAAAGTAGCAATTTTATCCTGTTAGCGTGTGTGTCAGATGTTACTCTCTGTAAGAGAAACTGTAAGATATTCTCCTTTATTTTTCTTTAGTAACAGTTTGAAGATTTGGAAAATATAATTTGAGGAAAAAGGATTAAGATTGTAAGTCAAAGTCTTGAAAATGAAAAAGTAATCGCTGGAGATAGGGGATGGGGGAGTTGAGGATCGCTAGAGAGGGGAATAGGGATGTAAGATGGCTTGATATGGTTAGCATTCAAGTGAAAAAGAAAATAAAAGTAACTTAGTCAATTCTCGTGCTCAAAAATGAGTTGGAGGCATGCATATTACTACGTCAGATTCGGATGTCTAAGAGACACATCCCTGCCTAGTTGAGGTGTGTAAAGTAAAAGTATCTAATTGGCATGTACCTTCACCGAATGAAAAAAGAGTTTTTAACTGATGTTTCGTGTCAATTCTGAGGGGCTATCTGGGTATTTGGCCTAAAAGGATATATGGAGTATTTGATAAAGAGGATATCACTTCATGGTTGAAAACCAATTTGTGTAATTAATTAAATTTCTCAAGGTAATTTAAAATGTGGTAATATGTTAAGTGTGTCAAACATTGTGTATTATGAAGAAGTCTCATGTAAAACCAGGATTGAGGGAGTAAAATTTTGAAATGTAGCACCCAATACATATCCTGATGTCAGGATCATTCGTGTTATGTTTCTTTAATTGTGTAGTTGGATAATCTCTCTGAGAATGTACGGGAGAAAAATCTATCTTATTAACAATGATACAATGAGCCCTATATATAATACATATTCTACTCCTACTACATATAGGACTAGGACATATTCTACTTCTACTACATATGAGACTAGGACATATTTTACTCCTACTACATATGGGACTAGGATTATTTATACATAACTATCTAACGCTCCCCCTCAAGCCGGTGCATACAAGTCATATGTACCGAGCTTGTTACATATGTAACTAATACGAGGACCAATGAGGGACTTGGTGAAAATATTTACAAGCTGATCATTCGACTTTACTACGGGTCATGTCAAACTCCTGGATAACTGTGTTGAACTTACCAAACCAGACTTGAGGAGACTGCTCTAGACCATAAAGCGACTGGCGCAAGCGACATACAAGACCACTAGACTCCCCCTGAGCAACAAAACCATGTGGTTGCTGATAAACAGAATTCAGTCGAAAAGTCGCCGGAGAAATTTGAAAATAGTGAGACTAAGATGATTCCACAGTACAAAATAGGTTCTAATACACCATTGGAAAGTAGAAACTTTTCTGGAAATCACTATTTATGCCGGAAATCACTGTTCACGCTGAAAAAAGTGCACTGTTCATGCCGGAAAAGATAAAAGTTGTCAGAATTTGATGTAATTTATATGAGTAGGCTCAGAATCACTGGACGAGTAAGTTGTCCTGAAGAAGTTCTGTCACAAAGTGGTCGGAATGGCTCACACGTGCCGGAAAAGTTACTGTACCTCGTCGGAACCCTAGTTCTGGCGGCGCGTGGAGTCGCGTAAGGGACTTTCTGCGGGAGCGATTGACTGGGGTTCTGTCGCCTGACTTTTTCGAACAAGATGGTAGTGTTGGTTTTCGCACAACACTTACCGATGAGGAGATAGCGCAAATCAATCTTGAGTCGTCAACCGGAAAGACGCACGCTGACTGACTTTTCCGTTCCGATGGGACTGAGATTTCAGGGGTTTGGTCGCACAAGGGTTTTGAATTACGGGTATATGCACAGTACCACTATAGCAGTGATGAACCCTGGGAACAAGATGAAGTTGCTGGAAAATTGCACGGCGATGAGATCTTTCTTCCCTGATGTTGCTGGAATGACTCGCAGCGATAATTTTCTCACTGAAGCTCTGATACCATGTGAGAATGTACGGGAGAAAAATCTATCTTATTAACAATGATACAATGAGCCCTATATATAATACATATTCTACTTCTACTACATATGGGACTAGGACATATTCTACTCCTACTACATATGAGACTAGGACATATTTTACTCCTACTACATTGGGACTAGTATTATTTATACATAACTATCTAACAATTTCAGTATAGGCATGCATATAATATATATATTTAACTGCCTTTTCTCAATTTTTTTTTTCTTTTGAGATCTTTTCTCAAAATCTTTTTTTCTTTTGAGATCTTTCAGAAATATTCATCGTTGAGGGTGATTCAGCTGGTGGAAGTGCAAAACAAGGCCGTGATCGGCGCTTTCAGGTAACTAAACTCGTTGGTGCTCTGTGAACAGTTATCCCTGTTATTCAGACAATGCTGTAGCTTACAAAATTGCTGATGGAAGTTCTGCAACGGTGCAACCTGATTCCCCACCTGACATCCTCATTGTGGCCAGAAAAGGAAAAAGGAATTGTTCAGCTGAAGCGTGAATAATGCATATTTACATTGGTCAAAGATAGATCAAACTTATCTGGAGAAATTGTGTAGCAGAAGTGGCGATTGGAAGACTAATTTCTTACTGCTTTCTAAGTTAATGGCATATTCTGACTGCAATGTAAATTATATCAGTTATTCATGTTTTGCAGGCTATTCTTCCTTTAAGAGGCAAAATTTTGAATATTGAAAGAAAGGATGAAGCAGCTATGTATAAAAATGAAGAGATTCAAAATCTTATTCTTGGTTTAGGACTTGGAGTTAAGGTACTATGCTCATCTTTTAGGTTCGTGCAATGTGCTGTTTGTTCAGACTTTTTTTCTCATTCAATCTTCTGCATCTCAGGGGGAGGATTTTAAAAAGGAAGCTCTCCGTTATCATAAAATCATAATTTTAACAGATGCTGATGTCGACGGTGCTCATATTCGAACGTTGTTGTTAACCTTTTTCTTCAGATATCAGGTGCGCCCATTTCGTTTTTATTCATGGTCTAATGAAACATCAACTAGAGTTTTTTGCTGGGATCTAACAGTTGAATTATGAAGGGAAATAATCAAGATGTCTAGTTGACTGTTTGGAGAACCTGATCGAGATATTCTTAAATTGTTGCAGAGAGCTCTTTTTGAGGAAGGTTGCATATATGTTGGTGTTCCACCTCTTTACAAGGTTTATTTTCTTTCGGATGTTGTCTTAACAGCTTATGTATTTTATTGTCCTTTAATGTTCTATTTGGAATTTTTCAGGTTGAGAGGGGAAAACAAGTATACTACTGCTATGATGATGCAGAACTTAAAAAGGTCCAGCGTTCCTTCCCTTCAAATGCATCATATAACATACAGAGGTTCAAAGGTGAGATAAGAAACATGACATGTTTTGGCTTTTTGGTTTTGAAGACAGCATATTCCATATGAGATATGTTCAGTTTGGAATGCATATCCCGATATTATCGGAGAGTTCGCCAAAGTTTTTAGCCAGCTAAATGAGGGGCCCCAGAACAAATGGCAAAAACCAATTTAGATAACCTTAGGGAGTTTGTGGAAAGAGAAAGCCTTGCTGCATGAACATTGGCACAAAAAAAGCATGTGCTCAGATTTGGGGCCTTGTATCCTACTCATAGCTTTTGAGGGCAGCATGGCCTCCCCAACTTTTGATGTTGTCTATGAGAGTTAGACATGGGAAGAAAGAATTTCTTGTATTCATTTGTGTCTTACATTAGCCCTATTTATATAGGGTGTTTACTTAGTACTAAACCCTTCTCTACCAATGTGGGACACTATACATATTAAGTCTCTAACCTTCTCTATTGGATGCTTTCTTTTCTATTAATGAATGTGATTGTTGTTTTTAGTGTTTTTTCCCCCCAGCAATGTCGGATACACTACTTAGGCATCTCTTATACATACACATGCAAGTTCTTCTAAACCTCCCTTGTTCAATTCATGTGATGCGTATGGAAATATTTTCAGGATTGGGGGAGATGATGCCAGTCCAGCTATGGGAAACAACAATGAACCCGGAGACTAGGCTGTTAAAGCAATTAGTGGTGGAGGACGCAGCTGAGGCAAATGTTATCTTCTCTTCACTTATGGGATCCAGGGTATGTCTCTTTCTTTTCTGCATGGTGTTAGGCTGAATCTTTTGTTGGGGATACCTACTTATTGGACCAGACTTAATGCATTTCCTTTTAATAACTATGGTGGATTGTCCATCTCTTTCCACCCTTTTGCTATTGGCTCGCTTTTATTACCCATCTCCCTTTTGGCAAATACAGGTTGATATTAGGAAGCAACTTATACAAAATTCAGCGAGCATGATGAACCTTGAGCAACTGGATATATGAATGTGATGGCAGGGCTTGTGGCACTTGATTTTCCAATTCTCCCTGGAAAGCAGACAAGGATTTCAATTACCAGTACTTTGACATGCATCACAGGATCTTGTCCTCTCGTTTATTTTTTGCTTTCCATAGTATGCACTCTTGTCCAATGAAATTTAACTTATTTAGTTAGCAATGTAACATAATGGTTCATGTAAGTAATGAGCTCTAGGAATTGTCCCTTAGTCAATGAGTTGTTGCTGGTCAGACTGATCTACTGATGAGCGATGAAAGTACTACTACTTTGTGCTCTCTGTCATTCTCGAGGAAATATGAGAGTTGTGGTGGTCACTGTTGCGACCAAATACACTCACGTAAATATACGTGGTCGTCAAGTAATAGAGTAGTGAGTAGAGTATCGTTGCCACGAAAACTTCTGATTAACTTTTGACTGATTCAAACTCAATTAACTTATCGATTCAAGAGATTTCTTCACAAAATATAGAAGTGACTAACATACTACCTAAAATTATCAAGCAATGAATTAACTAGAAATTAACCGAAACAAATAGCAATTTCAAATAACAACCAGTAGGAGAGTATTCCAGGGTCACGGGTTAGCTAACAATCATGTTGCGTTCTTGGCTTAAAATGACTAATTGATTTATCTGGATCGGTGATTGCCAGGGTTGATATTACTCATAAGAATTTGTCGAGTCCTTACTCGCCTATTCAATTTAACTTAATGCCTATATGTCTATGGAATTAAGATTAACAAGAATGTATTTACAATTCCTGTATTTCAACCAAGCAAGGCAATTAGGTATATGCCTATTCTAATTGCGAATCCGTTCCCCGATGCCCGGGTTCAAGAACTTGCTCTATTTAATTCTATATGCAATCTAGAGTTCCCACTTTCGAGTTCAACTTTAGATTCGTAGACAGTATTTCACTGTTAGCTACTCAGCAAAATAATTAAAAACAGAATTAAATACACAACCCAATATGATAAAATCAACTTCGTCAAATTAAACTTAAAACATCAACATTCATGTTTCACTCATGACCCTAGAACAATAGGGTTCCTAGCTATTCATATTCATACAATCATCAAAAATAATGTTTTCAAACATAAAATCAATGAGTACTAGAAAAGGGATGAACGAATTGATCAAATCCGTGCTCCCGAGTGTTTGGCTCTTTTGCTCTCCTCTCCAAGTCACGTTCCCCCCTTCAAAATAGGTTTAGGTTGGCTTAACCGAGTTTTAGTCGAAACATGAAAACTTCACGTTCCGAGCGTCCAGGGCAGCGTGGGGCGCTGGCCGTGGCGCCCAAAATATTTTGATTCTATAAATTGCGCAAATTTCACTTTTTGCTTTTTCTTCCCAATTTCGCTCCAATTTGCGCCATTTCATCCCAAATTGTATCCGAATGATTCCTACACATAGAAATACCACAAATGAGCATAAACCATCATATTATACATCTGAAATCTACGAGACATGAGCACAATGTGAGGCGATATATATCAAAATATACATGCTTTAAGCCGATTATCAATACCCCACACTTAGACTCTTGCTCGTCCTCGAGCAATGGAACTATATTAATCCCCCAAAACATACTTATCACTATGAAAGAGCACTTCACAATTAATTCAATCAAACACCCTACCTTTGGACTATGATCGATATCCGCAATTAAGCATGAACACGCGAATTTCACATTCTTCCCGTTTTCAAACTAGCCCAAGTATATACAATGCTATTCAACCAACTCAAGCAACCTCTGCACAACCACCTTACCTCAAGAGATGACTCGTTACACTAAGCATCCTCAACTCACGCACTCACCCAACAAAAGAAAGTGTACACATCACCGATCCGTCATGAGACCAAGTGCCCTCACCACAAACAAAAGAGTGAATATCAAAGTCCACACATTCAAATATGTCATTGAACATAATTTAAGGTCATCACACAATTGAACAAAATTCACTCACTCTCATAAAGAGTTCATGTGCATCCGGTGGTCGTACCATAAGCTTGCCCGTAGTGTATATCTCTACTAATCTAAGCTAGCCAAATCTAGGATCAATTAGGACTTCAAGGTTGTCATGTAGGCTAAGGGACGGGTAGGATATACTTAGGAATAGTGACTAACCCTCCTAAGCACTTAATACACTACACTCACAAATCAAACCTTTTCTTTTCAACCCATTACTTGTCATACACCATATATAACATATCCCTCTTTTCAATTAAGCACCTCTATGGATTCACTAGCACAAGTGAGAAAGATTAGGAGGTGTGTATCTTTTTATATTATTTGAACTTTTATTTGCTTTTTCTTGCAACATTTTCTTTCTCTTTTTTTTTCTTCTTTTTCTTCACACACTCCATGCATTGAAGTTCATAAGCTAGTGACTTTTATTCACAATTTTAGTGCACCTTAAAGTCCCTTCCATGGTTCCACTCAAAAGCAAATTCCCAATTTCTCCCCTTACTTCTTTTAGCGACTAAGTGTCTTAGGAGGTAAAGGTTCAACAATCTCGAATCAAGAACAAAGTAGGAGTACGGCTTGTAATGTGGGTGCCAAGGAAACGGTCTATAGGCTCAAAGGGGCTAGCAATGGGAAAATTTTATTTGTCAGTGACAAGAACCTTCATGGTCAATCAAGAAAAGCCTACGTCATCTCCTAGACTAGCACAACTTAATTATTTCGCGTTGATTAACACACGAGGCAAGTTCTAGACTACACAGGATAACACAGAATAACAACAATCCTTACACACATATGGCACTTGACTCACTCAAGACGGTTCTGTGCGACTCTCAAGTCAAGCAAGCATAGCAAGTTGAGAATTTTTAAGCAACAATGCACTAGGTGGCATACAAGTCAATCAACAAAGAAAAAGGCGTCACAGAGTAGACTTTTTACTTTACTTGGGCATTAGAATTTAAATCATATATGCAGGAAGATAGAGCGCTTGCCATAACTTAACTTGCCAACACCAAACATGTCAATAGGTCCCTCAGAGCAATCTCAGTTTTCTCCCTTATCCTACTCCTCAGGAAAAAAAAAACTATACTAGAATACCCGGTTCGAGCTACACCCTTGAAAAAGAACCGGTGTTGAAAGAAAAAACAAGGGAAACTACCTAACTACCTAAAAAAAAAAGAAAATCTTTTTGGTATTTTTAATCGGACTTCAATCCCTCAAGAAAATTGTCCAACAGATCCATCGCCGGGAAAAGTCCAAGCTTCTTCTGATTTTTTTTATTTTTTTATATCTATTTTATAATCTAGCTAATTTAAACTATGTTAATCTTAAAGTAAGCTAAAAGGTGATAAAGAAAAAACAAAAACAAAACAGTAACACTAAAAAAAAAAAGTTTATACAATTACAGCTCAAAGAATATTCCCCCACCCCACACTTAAACAATGCATAGTCCCCGATGCATAATAAATTCAAAAATAGAGTAAGGTGGAAAGAAAGAACTCCCTGCTAGTCGGAATCTGCCTCCTCAGGATGCCCATCAGCTGTGGCAATGGGCTCATCATCATCTCCTAAGGGTACCAAAACCATTGGCCCCATAACTCCATCATCATCCGCATCCTCATCATCAGATTGCTTGTTAGTGTTTTCATTCTCAGACGAATTAATGGGACTACCTAGTGCTATAACCAACATCTCCTTGGAAGAACTGGAGAGATCGCTTCGCAATTGCGTGCGCTCCTCCTCTGACACCCTAGCCTGCTCATAATAACATTGAGGGTTTTGTAAAGATACCTGTTAAAATTTTCGTCCCTCTCATTCCTAGCAGCTTGGGTGAGCTTTGATGTGTACTCTAGCAAGGATGTGATGTCTAGCAATGCCTTGGGTGCCTCCACTACCTCATCATAGCCAGGGTACTCCGGTACTCCAAGAGATAGCATGTACTTGTCACGATGTTGCCATAAAAGAATCTTTTGATCCTCCCTCCAAAATGGGTGCGGGCCATCTCTCCAAGCATGTGCTCACCCACATTTATGGGGCGGCCGGTCATCAAAAAGTAGATCACGCACACTCGAGCTCGAGTGCACTCACTATTATGCTCCACAGGCATTAATCTAGCCTGCACGAAGTTNNATGATTGGAACCAGTTCATCAGCCTCATAATCTAGGATAAATGAAAGTCCGCAGGGAATATGAATTTCCCAATTTGCAGCAACACATCTTCAATCAATCCATCAGGGTGTGCTATGGACCTATTAGCCAGCTGCAACATCACAGTAGTTGGTCTTGGAGCTCCCAGACCCAATTGCTTGAACAAGGACAAGGGCATCAGATTTATGCTCGCCCCCCAAATCGCAAAGAGCACGACCCACCTCAATATTACCAATTCGCACAGGGATGGTGAAGCTGCCACGATCCTTAAGCTTTTGAGGAAGCTTGTTTTGGACCCTTGAAGTGCACTCCTCAGTAAGTGCAACTGTCTCGAATTCAGTCAATCTCCTCTTGTGAGCCACTATATCTTTTATGTACTTAGCATACTTTGGAATTTCACGAAGTACATCCACCAATGGAATATTCAATTGAACCTGGCTCAGCATAGAGAGAAATTTGCTAAACATGTGATCATCATTCTTTTCTACAATCTCTGGGGGAAAGGTGGTGGTGGCCTTGTAGCCTCCACTGGCTCTAAAGTTGCATCATTTTTCTTTGATTCGTGTGTTGCCTTAGGAATCAACTCCCCCTCAGGTATAGGCTTGTCTTTTCTCTTCTTTGGCACTTCCTCTAGTTCCCTCCCATTTCTGAGTGTCACTGCATTAACTTGAGGGTTCTTCTCTGTATCACTGGGAAGAGCGCCTGCAGGTCTAGTATTTTGATTTGCTGCTAACTGCCCCATTTGCCTTTCAAGATTTCTGAAATCGGTCCTGAGCAATTTATTGTCAAGCAACAACTTCTTTAGCAAGTCGTTCGTACTCTCTTCCATTTGTTGGGGTGGCTTCTGAGGTTGATTGAAATTTTCTTGGGGTCTATAATGATTCTGATTTGGCTGATTTCCACCCAGAGAGTTGGGATGATTCTTCCAATTTGGGTTATAAGTGTTCCTATATTGTGCAT